>NC_089840.1:150338790-150488312 GCF_035609145.1 Eleutherodactylus coqui | reverse complement strand
TATACCTGTTGAGAAGGAAAGGATAAGCAGTTATTAATTCATGCCATGTTAACTGCATGGAAGTCACACTTAATCACGGGCCCACTTCGTCACAGGGACCACATGCGTCCACTGCCACATGCGTGTCAGTGAGGGGATTCTACTTTTTAAAGCCAAGCTACAGCCAACACCTGGGAGGGACTAGTTCAATTTAGTTCGTTAAGCGACTGGCTAGTGACCCACCCAGAGGTTTTATGGCTCGCTTACATAAATAAACACCTCCACACTAAAAAATGGGCATAGAAGTGGGGGATGATACTATATGAGGGGGGGGAGATGCACAAATATGGCCAGTAGTCAAGCTAGGCAAGAATCACATACCATAAGCATAATAGTGAAAAGATGCAGGAAAATAGCAATGGTGCAGGTTAAGCAGAGATGAAAGCAGCAGGGGGGTGGGTGCAGGAGAAAACACATACCTGTTGAGAAGGAAAGGATAAGCAGTTATTAATTCATGCCATGTTAAACTGCATGGAAGTCACACTTAATCACGGCCCACTTCGTCACAGGGACCACATGCGTCCACTGCCACATGCGTGTCAGTGAGGGGATTCTACTTTTAAAGCCAAGCTACAGCCAACACCTGGGAGGGACTAGTTCAATTTAGGTTCGTTAAGCGACTGGCTAGTGACCCACCCAGAGGTTTTATGGCTCGCTTACATAAATAAACACCTCCACACTCAAAAATGGGCATAGAAGTGGGGGATGATACTATATGAGGGGGGGAGATGCACAAATATGGCCAGTAGTCAAGCTAGGCAAGAAACACATACCATAAGCATAATAGTGAAAAGATGCAGGAAAATAGCAATGGTGCAGGTTAAGCAGAGATGAAAGCAGCAGGGGGGTGGGTGCAGGAGAAAACACATACCTGTTGAGAAGGAAAGGATAAGCAGTTATTAATTCATGCCATGTTAAACTGCATGGAAGTCACACTTAATCACGGGCCCACTTCGTCACAGGGACCACATGCGTCCACTGCCACATGCGTGTCAGTGAGGGGATTCTACTTTTAAAGCCAAGCTACAGCCAACACCTGGGAGGGACTAGTTCAATTTAGGTTCGTTAAGCGACTGGCTAGTGACCCACCCAGAGGTTTTATGGCTCGCTTACATAAATAAACACCTCCACACTAAAAAATGGGCATAGAAGTGGGGGATGATACTATATGAGGGGGGGAGATGCACAAATATGGCCAGTAGTCAAGCTAGGCAAGAAACACATACCATAAGCATAATAGTGAAAAGATGCAGGAAAATAGCAATGGTGCAGGTTAAGCAGAGATGAAAGCAGCAGGGGGGTGGGTGCAGGAGAAAACACATACCTGTTGAGAAGGAAAGGATAAGCAGTTATTAATTCATGCCATGTTAAACTGCATGGAAGTCACACTTAATCACGGGCCCACTTCGTCACAGGACCACATGCGTCCACTGCCACATGCGTGTCAGTGAGGGGATTCTACTTTTAAAGCCAAGCTACAGCCAACACCTGGGAGGGACTAGTTCAATTTAGGTTCGTTAAGCGACTGGCTAGTGACCCACCCAGAGGTTTTATGGCTCGCTTACATAAATAAACACCTCCACACTAAAAAATGGGCATAGAAGTGGGGGATGATACTATATGAGGGGGGAGATGCACAAATATGGCCAGTAGTCAAGCTAGGCAAGAAACACATACCATAAGCATAATAGTGAAAAGATGCAGGAAAATAGCAATGGTGCAGGTTAAGCAGAGATGAAAGCAGCAGGGGGGTGGGTGCAGGAGAAAACACATACCTGTTGAGAAGGAAAGGATAAGCAGTTATTAATTCATGCCATGTTAAACTGCATGGAAGTCACACTTAATCACGGGCCCACTTCGTCACAGGGACCACATGCGTCCACTGCCACATGCGTGTCAGTGAGGGGATTCTACTTTTAAAGCCAAGCTACAGCCAACACCTGGGAGGGACTAGTTCAATTTAGGTTCGTTAAGCGACTGGCTAGTGACCCACCCAGAGGTTTTATGGCTCGCTTACATAAATAAACACCTCCACACTAAAAAATGGGCATAGAAGTGGGGGATGATACTATATGAGGGGGGGAGATGCACAAATATGGCCAGTAGTCAAGCTAGGCAAGAAACACATACCATAAGCATAATAGTGAAAAGATGCAGGAAAATAGCAATGGTGCAGGTTAAGCAGAGATGAAAGCAGCAGGGGGGTGGGTGCAGGAGAAAACACATACCTGTTGAGAAGGAAAGGATAAGCAGTTATTAATTCATGCCATGTTAAACTGCATGGAAGTCACACTTAATCACGGGCCCACTTCGTCACAGGGACCACATGCGTCCACTGCCACATGCGTGTCAGTGAGGGGATTCTACTTTTAAAGCCAAGCTACAGCCAACACCTGGGAGGGACTAGTTCAATTTAGGTTCGTTAAGCGACTGGCTAGTGACCCACCCAGAGGTTTTATGGCTCGCTTACATAAATAAACACCTCCACACTAAAAAATGGGCATAGAAGTGGGGGATGATACTATATGAGGGGGGGAGATGCACAAATATGGCCAGTAGTCAAGCTAGGCAAGAAACACATACCATAAGCATAATAGTGAAAAGATGCAGGAAAATAGCAATGGTGCAGGTTAAGCAGAGATGAAAGCAGCAGGGGGGTGGGTGCAGGAGAAAACACATACCTGTTGAGAAGGAAAGGATAAGCAGTTATTAATTCATGCCATGTTAAACTGCATGGAAGTCACACTTAATCACGGGCCCACTTCGTCACAGGGACCACATGCGTCCACTGCCACATGCGTGTCAGTGAGGGGATTCTACTTTTAAAGCCAAGCTACAGCCAACACCTGGGAGGGACTAGTTCAATTTAGGTTCGTTAAGCGACTGGCTAGTGACCCACCCAGAGGTTTTATGGCTCGCTTACATAAATAAACACCTCCACACTAAAAAATGGGCATAGAAGTGGGGGATGATACTATATGAGGGGGGGAGATGCACAAATATGGCCAGTAGTCAAGCTAGGCAAGAAACACATACCATAAGCATAATAGTGAAAAGATGCAGGAAAATAGCAATGGTGCAGGTTAAGCAGAGATGAAAGCAGCAGGGGGGTGGGTGCAGGAGAAAACACATACCTGTTGAGAAGGAAAGGATAAGCAGTTATTAATTCATGCCATGTTAAACTGCATGGAAGTCACACTTAATCACGGGCCCACTTCGTCACAGGGACCACATGCGTCCACTGCCACATGCGTGTCAGTGAGGGGATTCTACTTTTAAAGCCAAGCTACAGCCAACACCTGGGAGGGACTAGTTCAATTTAGGTTCGTTAAGCGACTGGCTAGTGACCCACCCAGAGGTTTTATGGCTCGCTTACATAAATAAACACCTCCACACTAAAAAATGGGCATAGAAGTGGGGGATGATACTATATGAGGGGGGGAGATGCACAAATATGGCCAGTAGTCAAGCTAGGCAAGAAACACATACCATAAGCATAATAGTGAAAAGATGCAGGAAAATAGCAATGGTGCAGGTTAAGCAGAGATGAAAGCAGCAGGGGGGTGGGTGCAGGAGAAAACACATACCTGTTGAGAAGGAAAGGATAAGCAGTTATTAATTCATGCCATGTTAAACTGCATGGAAGTCACACTTAATCACGGGCCCACTTCGTCACAGGGACCACATGCGTCCACTGCCACATGCGTGTCAGTGAGGGGATTCTACTTTTAAAGCCAAGCTACAGCCAACACCTGGGAGGGACTAGTTCAATTTAGGTTCGTTAAGCGACTGGCTAGTGACCCACCCAGAGGTTTTATGGCTCGCTTACATAAATAAACACCTCCACACTAAAAAATGGGCATAGAAGTGGGGGATGATACTATATGAGGGGGGGAGATGCACAAATATGGCCAGTAGTCAAGCTAGGCAAGAAACACATACCATAAGCATAATAGTGAAAAGATGCAGGAAAATAGCAATGGTGCAGGTTAAGCAGAGATGAAAGCAGCAGGGGGGTGGGTGCAGGAGAAAACACATACCTGTTGAGAAGGAAAGGATAAGCAGTTATTAATTCATGCCATGTTAAACTGCATGGAAGTCACACTTAATCACGGGCCCACTTCGTCACAGGGACCACATGCGTCCACTGCCACATGCGTGTCAGTGAGGGGATTCTACTTTTAAAGCCAAGCTACAGCCAACACCTGGGAGGGACTAGTTCAATTTAGGTTCGTTAAGCGACTGGCTAGTGACCCACCCAGAGGTTTTATGGCTCGCTTACATAAATAAACACCTCCACACTAAAAAATGGGCATAGAAGTGGGGGATGATACTATATGAGGGGGGGAGATGCACAAATATGGCCAGTAGTCAAGCTAGGCAAGAAACACATACCATAAGCATAATAGTGAAAAGATGCAGGAAAATAGCAATGGTGCAGGTTAAGCAGAGATGAAAGCAGCAGGGGGGTGGGTGCAGGAGAAAACACATACCTGTTGAGAAGGAAAGGATAAGCAGTTATTAATTCATGCCATGTTAAACTGCATGGAAGTCACACTTAATCACGGGCCCACTTCGTCACAGGGACCACATGCGTCCACTGCCACATGCGTGTCAGTGAGGGGATTCTACTTTTAAAGCCAAGCTACAGCCAACACCTGGGAGGGACTAGTTCAATTTAGGTTCGTTAAGCGACTGGCTAGTGACCCACCCAGAGGTTTTATGGCTCGCTTACATAAATAAACACCTCCACACTAAAAAATGGGCATAGAAGTGGGGGATGATACTATATGAGGGGGGGAGATGCACAAATATGGCCAGTAGTCAAGCTAGGCAAGAAACACATACCATAAGCATAATAGTGAAAAGATGCAGGAAAATAGCAATGGTGCAGGTTAAGCAGAGATGAAAGCAGCAGGGGGGTGGGTGCAGGAGAAAACACATACCTGTTGAGAAGGAAAGGATAAGCAGTTATTAATTCATGCCATGTTAAACTGCATGGAAGTCACACTTAATCACGGGCCCACTTCGTCACAGGGACCACATGCGTCCACTGCCACATGCGTGTCAGTGAGGGGATTCTACTTTTAAAGCCAAGCTACAGCCAACACCTGGGAGGGACTAGTTCAATTTAGGTTCGTTAAGCGACTGGCTAGTGACCCACCCAGAGGTTTTATGGCTCGCTTACATAAATAAACACCTCCACACTAAAAAATGGGCATAGAAGTGGGGGATGATACTATATGAGGGGGGGAGATGCACAAATATGGCCAGTAGTCAAGCTAGGCAAGAAACACATACCATAAGCATAATAGTGAAAAGATGCAGGAAAATAGCAATGGTGCAGGTTAAGCAGAGATGAAAGCAGCAGGGGGGTGGGTGCAGGAGAAAACACATACCTGTTGAGAAGGAAAGGATAAGCAGTTATTAATTCATGCCATGTTAAACTGCATGGAAGTCACACTTAATCACGGGCCCACTTCGTCACAGGGACCACATGCGTCCACTGCCACATGCGTGTCAGTGAGGGGATTCTACTTTTAAAGCCAAGCTACAGCCAACACCTGGGAGGGACTAGTTCAATTTAGGTTCGTTAAGCGACTGGCTAGTGACCCACCCAGAGGTTTTATGGCTCGCTTACATAAATAAACACCTCCACACTAAAAAATGGGCATAGAAGTGGGGGATGATACTATATGAGGGGGGGAGATGCACAAATATGGCCAGTAGTCAAGCTAGGCAAGAAACACATACCATAAGCATAATAGTGAAAAGATGCAGGAAAATAGCAATGGTGCAGGTTAAGCAGAGATGAAAGCAGCAGGGGGGTGGGTGCAGGAGAAAACACATACCTGTTGAGAAGGAAAGGATAAGCAGTTATTAATTCATGCCATGTTAAACTGCATGGAAGTCACACTTAATCACGGGCCCACTTCGTCACAGGGACCACATGCGTCCACTGCCACATGCGTGTCAGTGAGGGGATTCTACTTTTAAAGCCAAGCTACAGCCAACACCTGGGAGGGACTAGTTCAATTTAGGTTCGTTAAGCGACTGGCTAGTGACCCACCCAGAGGTTTTATGGCTCGCTTACATAAATAAACACCTCCACACTAAAAAATGGGCATAGAAGTGGGGGATGATACTATATGAGGGGGGGAGATGCACAAATATGGCCAGTAGTCAAGCTAGGCAAGAAACACATACCATAAGCATAATAGTGAAAAGATGCAGGAAAATAGCAATGGTGCAGGTTAAGCAGAGATGAAAGCAGCAGGGGGGTGGGTGCAGGAGAAAACACATACCTGTTGAGAAGGAAAGGATAAGCAGTTATTAATTCATGCCATGTTAAACTGCATGGAAGTCACACTTAATCACGGGCCCACTTCGTCACAGGGACCACATGCGTCCACTGCCACATGCGTGTCAGTGAGGGGATTCTACTTTTAAAGCCAAGCTACAGCCAACACCTGGGAGGGACTAGTTCAATTTAGGTTCGTTAAGCGACTGGCTAGTGACCCACCCAGAGGTTTTATGGCTCGCTTACATAAATAAACACCTCCACACTAAAAAATGGGCATAGAAGTGGGGGATGATACTATATGAGGGGGGGAGATGCACAAATATGGCCAGTAGTCAAGCTAGGCAAGAAACACATACCATAAGCATAATAGTGAAAAGATGCAGGAAAATAGCAATGGTGCAGGTTAAGCAGAGATGAAAGCAGCAGGGGGGTGGGTGCAGGAGAAAACACATACCTGTTGAGAAGGAAAGGATAAGCAGTTATTAATTCATGCCATGTTAAACTGCATGGAAGTCACACTTAATCACGGGCCCACTTCGTCACAGGGACCACATGCGTCCACTGCCACATGCGTGTCAGTGAGGGGATTCTACTTTTAAAGCCAAGCTACAGCCAACACCTGGGAGGGACTAGTTCAATTTAGGTTCGTTAAGCGACTGGCTAGTGACCCACCCAGAGGTTTTATGGCTCGCTTACATAAATAAACACCTCCACACTAAAAAATGGGCATAGAAGTGGGGGATGATACTATATGAGGGGGGGAGATGCACAAATATGGCCAGTAGTCAAGCTAGGCAAGAAACACATACCATAAGCATAATAGTGAAAAGATGCAGGAAAATAGCAATGGTGCAGGTTAAGCAGAGATGAAAGCAGCAGGGGGGTGGGTGCAGGAGAAAACACATACCTGTTGAGAAGGAAAGGATAAGCAGTTATTAATTCATGCCATGTTAAACTGCATGGAAGTCACACTTAATCACGGGCCCACTTCGTCACAGGGACCACATGCGTCCACTGCCACATGCGTGTCAGTGAGGGGATTCTACTTTTAAAGCCAAGCTACAGCCAACACCTGGGAGGGACTAGTTCAATTTAGGTTCGTTAAGCGACTGGCTAGTGACCCACCCAGAGGTTTTATGGCTCGCTTACATAAATAAACACCTCCACACTAAAAAATGGGCATAGAAGTGGGGGATGATACTATATGAGGGGGGGAGATGCACAAATATGGCCAGTAGTCAAGCTAGGCAAGAAACACATACCATAAGCATAATAGTGAAAAGATGCAGGAAAATAGCAATGGTGCAGGTTAAGCAGAGATGAAAGCAGCAGGGGGGTGGGTGCAGGAGAAAACACATACCTGTTGAGAAGGAAAGGATAAGCAGTTATTAATTCATGCCATGTTAAACTGCATGGAAGTCACACTTAATCACGGGCCCACTTCGTCACAGGGACCACATGCGTCCACTGCCACATGCGTGTCAGTGAGGGGATTCTACTTTTAAAGCCAAGCTACAGCCAACACCTGGGAGGGACTAGTTCAATTTAGGTTCGTTAAGCGACTGGCTAGTGACCCACCCAGAGGTTTTATGGCTCGCTTACATAAATAAACACCTCCACACTAAAAAATGGGCATAGAAGTGGGGGATGATACTATATGAGGGGGGGAGATGCACAAATATGGCCAGTAGTCAAGCTAGGCAAGAAACACATACCATAAGCATAATAGTGAAAAGATGCAGGAAAATAGCAATGGTGCAGGTTAAGCAGAGATGAAAGCAGCAGGGGGGTGGGTGCAGGAGAAAACACATACCTGTTGAGAAGGAAAGGATAAGCAGTTATTAATTCATGCCATGTTAAACTGCATGGAAGTCACACTTAATCACGGGCCCACTTCGTCACAGGGACCACATGCGTCCACTGCCACATGCGTGTCAGTGAGGGGATTCTACTTTTAAAGCCAAGCTACAGCCAACACCTGGGAGGGACTAGTTCAATTTAGGTTCGTTAAGCGACTGGCTAGTGACCCACCCAGAGGTTTTATGGCTCGCTTACATAAATAAACACCTCCACACTAAAAAATGGGCATAGAAGTGGGGGATGATACTATATGAGGGGGGGAGATGCACAAATATGGCCAGTAGTCAAGCTAGGCAAGAAACACATACCATAAGCATAATAGTGAAAAGATGCAGGAAAATAGCAATGGTGCAGGTTAAGCAGAGATGAAAGCAGCAGGGGGGTGGGTGCAGGAGAAAACACATACCTGTTGAGAAGGAAAGGATAAGCAGTTATTAATTCATGCCATGTTAAACTGCATGGAAGTCACACTTAATCACGGGCCCACTTCGTCACAGGGACCACATGCGTCCACTGCCACATGCGTGTCAGTGAGGGGATTCTACTTTTAAAGCCAAGCTACAGCCAACACCTGGGAGGGACTAGTTCAATTTAGGTTCGTTAAGCGACTGGCTAGTGACCCACCCAGAGGTTTTATGGCTCGCTTACATAAATAAACACCTCCACACTAAAAAATGGGCATAGAAGTGGGGGATGATACTATATGAGGGGGGGAGATGCACAAATATGGCCAGTAGTCAAGCTAGGCAAGAAACACATACCATAAGCATAATAGTGAAAAGATGCAGGAAAATAGCAATGGTGCAGGTTAAGCAGAGATGAAAGCAGCAGGGGGGTGGGTGCAGGAGAAAACACATACCTGTTGAGAAGGAAAGGATAAGCAGTTATTAATTCATGCCATGTTAAACTGCATGGAAGTCACACTTAATCACGGGCCCACTTCGTCACAGGGACCACATGCGTCCACTGCCACATGCGTGTCAGTGAGGGGATTCTACTTTTAAAGCCAAGCTACAGCCAACACCTGGGAGGGACTAGTTCAATTTAGGTTCGTTAAGCGACTGGCTAGTGACCCACCCAGAGGTTTTATGGCTCGCTTACATAAATAAACACCTCCACACTAAAAAATGGGCATAGAAGTGGGGGATGATACTATATGAGGGGGGGAGATGCACAAATATGGCCAGTAGTCAAGCTAGGCAAGAAACACATACCATAAGCATAATAGTGAAAAGATGCAGGAAAATAGCAATGGTGCAGGTTAAGCAGAGATGAAAGCAGCAGGGGGGTGGGTGCAGGAGAAAACACATACCTGTTGAGAAGGAAAGGATAAGCAGTTATTAATTCATGCCATGTTAAACTGCATGGAAGTCACACTTAATCACGGGCCCACTTCGTCACAGGGACCACATGCGTCCACTGCCACATGCGTGTCAGTGAGGGGATTCTACTTTTAAAGCCAAGCTACAGCCAACACCTGGGAGGGACTAGTTCAATTTAGGTTCGTTAAGCGACTGGCTAGTGACCCACCCAGAGGTTTTATGGCTCGCTTACATAAATAAACACCTCCACACTAAAAAATGGGCATAGAAGTGGGGGATGATACTATATGAGGGGGGGAGATGCACAAATATGGCCAGTAGTCAAGCTAGGCAAGAAACACATACCATAAGCATAATAGTGAAAAGATGCAGGAAAATAGCAATGGTGCAGGTTAAGCAGAGATGAAAGCAGCAGGGGGGTGGGTGCAGGAGAAAACACATACCTGTTGAGAAGGAAAGGATAAGCAGTTATTAATTCATGCCATGTTAAACTGCATGGAAGTCACACTTAATCACGGGCCCACTTCGTCACAGGGACCACATGCGTCCACTGCCACATGCGTGTCAGTGAGGGGATTCTACTTTTAAAGCCAAGCTACAGCCAACACCTGGGAGGGACTAGTTCAATTTAGGTTCGTTAAGCGACTGGCTAGTGACCCACCCAGAGGTTTTATGGCTCGCTTACATAAATAAACACCTCCACACTAAAAAATGGGCATAGAAGTGGGGGATGATACTATATGAGGGGGGGAGATGCACAAATATGGCCAGTAGTCAAGCTAGGCAAGAAACACATACCATAAGCATAATAGTGAAAAGATGCAGGAAAATAGCAATGGTGCAGGTTAAGCAGAGATGAAAGCAGCAGGGGGGTGGGTGCAGGAGAAAACACATACCTGTTGAGAAGGAAAGGATAAGCAGTTATTAATTCATGCCATGTTAAACTGCATGGAAGTCACACTTAATCACGGGCCCACTTCGTCACAGGGACCACATGCGTCCACTGCCACATGCGTGTCAGTGAGGGGATTCTACTTTTAAAGCCAAGCTACAGCCAACACCTGGGAGGGACTAGTTCAATTTAGGTTCGTTAAGCGACTGGCTAGTGACCCACCCAGAGGTTTTATGGCTCGCTTACATAAATAAACACCTCCACACTAAAAAATGGGCATAGAAGTGGGGGATGATACTATATGAGGGGGGGAGATGCACAAATATGGCCAGTAGTCAAGCTAGGCAAGAAACACATACCATAAGCATAATAGTGAAAAGATGCAGGAAAATAGCAATGGTGCAGGTTAAGCAGAGATGAAAGCAGCAGGGGGGTGGGTGCAGGAGAAAACACATACCTGTTGAGAAGGAAAGGATAAGCAGTTATTAATTCATGCCATGTTAAACTGCATGGAAGTCACACTTAATCACGGGCCCACTTCGTCACAGGGACCACATGCGTCCACTGCCACATGCGTGTCAGTGAGGGGATTCTACTTTTAAAGCCAAGCTACAGCCAACACCTGGGAGGGACTAGTTCAATTTAGGTTCGTTAAGCGACTGGCTAGTGACCCACCCAGAGGTTTTATGGCTCGCTTACATAAATAAACACCTCCACACTAAAAAATGGGCATAGAAGTGGGGGATGATACTATATGAGGGGGGGAGATGCACAAATATGGCCAGTAGTCAAGCTAGGCAAGAAACACATACCATAAGCATAATAGTGAAAAGATGCAGGAAAATAGCAATGGTGCAGGTTAAGCAGAGATGAAAGCAGCAGGGGGGTGGGTGCAGGAGAAAACACATACCTGTTGAGAAGGAAAGGATAAGCAGTTATTAATTCATGCCATGTTAAACTGCATGGAAGTCACACTTAATCACGGGCCCACTTCGTCACAGGGACCACATGCGTCCACTGCCACATGCGTGTCAGTGAGGGGATTCTACTTTTAAAGCCAAGCTACAGCCAACACCTGGGAGGGACTAGTTCAATTTAGGTTCGTTAAGCGACTGGCTAGTGACCCACCCAGAGGTTTTATGGCTCGCTTACATAAATAAACACCTCCACACTAAAAAATGGGCATAGAAGTGGGGGATGATACTATATGAGGGGGGGAGATGCACAAATATGGCCAGTAGTCAAGCTAGGCAAGAAACACATACCATAAGCATAATAGTGAAAAGATGCAGGAAAATAGCAATGGTGCAGGTTAAGCAGAGATGAAAGCAGCAGGGGGGTGGGTGCAGGAGAAAACACATACCTGTTGAGAAGGAAAGGATAAGCAGTTATTAATTCATGCCATGTTAAACTGCATGGAAGTCACACTTAATCACGGGCCCACTTCGTCACAGGGACCACATGCGTCCACTGCCACATGCGTGTCAGTGAGGGGATTCTACTTTTAAAGCCAAGCTACAGCCAACACCTGGGAGGGACTAGTTCAATTTAGGTTCGTTAAGCGACTGGCTAGTGACCCACCCAGAGGTTTTATGGCTCGCTTACATAAATAAACACCTCCACACTAAAAAATGGGCATAGAAGTGGGGGATGATACTATATGAGGGGGGGAGATGCACAAATATGGCCAGTAGTCAAGCTAGGCAAGAAACACATACCATAAGCATAATAGTGAAAAGATGCAGGAAAATAGCAATGGTGCAGGTTAAGCAGAGATGAAAGCAGCAGGGGGGTGGGTGCAGGAGAAAACACATACCTGTTGAGAAGGAAAGGATAAGCAGTTATTAATTCATGCCATGTTAAACTGCATGGAAGTCACACTTAATCACGGGCCCACTTCGTCACAGGGACCACATGCGTCCACTGCCACATGCGTGTCAGTGAGGGGATTCTACTTTTAAAGCCAAGCTACAGCCAACACCTGGGAGGGACTAGTTCAATTTAGGTTCGTTAAGCGACTGGCTAGTGACCCACCCAGAGGTTTTATGGCTCGCTTACATAAATAAACACCTCCACACTAAAAAATGGGCATAGAAGTGGGGGATGATACTATATGAGGGGGGGAGATGCACAAATATGGCCAGTAGTCAAGCTAGGCAAGAAACACATACCATAAGCATAATAGTGAAAAGATGCAGGAAAATAGCAATGGTGCAGGTTAAGCAGAGATGAAAGCAGCAGGGGGGTGGGTGCAGGAGAAAACACATACCTGTTGAGAAGGAAAGGATAAGCAGTTATTAATTCATGCCATGTTAAACTGCATGGAAGTCACACTTAATCACGGGCCCACTTCGTCACAGGGACCACATGCGTCCACTGCCACATGCGTGTCAGTGAGGGGATTCTACTTTTAAAGCCAAGCTACAGCCAACACCTGGGAGGGACTAGTTCAATTTAGGTTCGTTAAGCGACTGGCTAGTGACCCACCCAGAGGTTTTATGGCTCGCTTACATAAATAAACACCTCCACACTAAAAAATGGGCATAGAAGTGGGGGATGATACTATATGAGGGGGGGAGATGCACAAATATGGCCAGTAGTCAAGCTAGGCAAGAAACACATACCATAAGCATAATAGTGAAAAGATGCAGGAAAATAGCAATGGTGCAGGTTAAGCAGAGATGAAAGCAGCAGGGGGGTGGGTGCAGGAGAAAACACATACCTGTTGAGAAGGAAAGGATAAGCAGTTATTAATTCATGCCATGTTAAACTGCATGGAAGTCACACTTAATCACGGGCCCACTTCGTCACAGGGACCACATGCGTCCACTGCCACATGCGTGTCAGTGAGGGGATTCTACTTTTAAAGCCAAGCTACAGCCAACACCTGGGAGGGACTAGTTCAATTTAGGTTCGTTAAGCGACTGGCTAGTGACCCACCCAGAGGTTTTATGGCTCGCTTACATAAATAAACACCTCCACACTAAAAAATGGGCATAGAAGTGGGGGATGATACTATATGAGGGGGGGAGATGCACAAATATGGCCAGTAGTCAAGCTAGGCAAGAAACACATACCATAAGCATAATAGTGAAAAGATGCAGGAAAATAGCAATGGTGCAGGTTAAGCAGAGATGAAAGCAGCAGGGGGGTGGGTGCAGGAGAAAACACATACCTGTTGAGAAGGAAAGGATAAGCAGTTATTAATTCATGCCATGTTAAACTGCATGGAAGTCACACTTAATCACGGGCCCACTTCGTCACAGGGACCACATGCGTCCACTGCCACATGCGTGTCAGTGAGGGGATTCTACTTTTAAAGCCAAGCTACAGCCAACACCTGGGAGGGACTAGTTCAATTTAGGTTCGTTAAGCGACTGGCTAGTGACCCACCCAGAGGTTTTATGGCTCGCTTACATAAATAAACACCTCCACACTAAAAAATGGGCATAGAAGTGGGGGATGATACTATATGAGGGGGGGAGATGCACAAATATGGCCAGTAGTCAAGCTAGGCAAGAAACACATACCATAAGCATAATAGTGAAAAGATGCAGGAAAATAGCAATGGTGCAGGTTAAGCAGAGATGAAAGCAGCAGGGGGGTGGGTGCAGGAGAAAACACATACCTGTTGAGAAGGAAAGGATAAGCAGTTATTAATTCATGCCATGTTAAACTGCATGGAAGTCACACTTAATCACGGGCCCACTTCGTCACAGGGA
Source organism: Eleutherodactylus coqui (assembly GCF_035609145.1). NCBI lineage: Eukaryota > Metazoa > Chordata > Amphibia > Anura > Eleutherodactylidae > Eleutherodactylus > Eleutherodactylus coqui. The sequence goes on along the minus strand of NC_089840.1, from coordinate 150,474,173 downwards.
CCACATGCGTCCACTGCCACATGCGTGTCAGTGAGGGGATTCTACTTTTAAAGCCAAGCTACAGCCAACACCTGGGAGGGACTAGTTCAATTTAGGTTCGTTAAGCGACTGGCTAGTGACCCACCCAGAGGTTTTATGGCTCGCTTACATAAATAAACACCTCCACACTAAAAAATGGGCATAGAAGTGGGGGATGATACTATATGAGGGGGGGAGATGCACAAATATGGCCAGTAGTCAAGCTAGGCAAGAAACACATACCATAAGCATAATAGTGAAAAGATGCAGGAAAATAGCAATGGTGCAGGTTAAGCAGAGATGAAAGCAGCAGGGGGGTGGGTGCAGGAGAAAACACATACCTGTTGAGAAGGAAAGGATAAGCAGTTATTAATTCATGCCATGTTAAACTGCATGGAAGTCACACTTAATCACGGGCCCACTTCGTCACAGGGACCACATGCGTCCACTGCCACATGCGTGTCAGTGAGGGGATTCTACTTTTAAAGCCAAGCTACAGCCAACACCTGGGAGGGACTAGTTCAATTTAGGTTCGTTAAGCGACTGGCTAGTGACCCACCCAGAGGTTTTATGGCTCGCTTACATAAATAAACACCTCCACACTAAAAAATGGGCATAGAAGTGGGGGATGATACTATATGAGGGGGGGAGATGCACAAATATGGCCAGTAGTCAAGCTAGGCAAGAAACACATACCATAAGCATAATAGTGAAAAGATGCAGGAAAATAGCAATGGTGCAGGTTAAGCAGAGATGAAAGCAGCAGGGGGGTGGGTGCAGGAGAAAACACATACCTGTTGAGAAGGAAAGGATAAGCAGTTATTAATTCATGCCATGTTAAACTGCATGGAAGTCACACTTAATCACGGGCCCACTTCGTCACAGGGACCACATGCGTCCACTGCCACATGCGTGTCAGTGAGGGGATTCTACTTTTAAAGCCAAGCTACAGCCAACACCTGGGAGGGACTAGTTCAATTTAGGTTCGTTAAGCGACTGGCTAGTGACCCACCCAGAGGTTTTATGGCTCGCTTACATAAATAAACACCTCCACACTAAAAAATGGGCATAGAAGTGGGGGATGATACTATATGAGGGGGGGAGATGCACAAATATGGCCAGTAGTCAAGCTAGGCAAGAAACACATACCATAAGCATAATAGTGAAAAGATGCAGGAAAATAGCAATGGTGCAGGTTAAGCAGAGATGAAAGCAGCAGGGGGGTGGGTGCAGGAGAAAACACATACCTGTTGAGAAGGAAAGGATAAGCAGTTATTAATTCATGCCATGTTAAACTGCATGGAAGTCACACTTAATCACGGGCCCACTTCGTCACAGGGACCACATGCGTCCACTGCCACATGCGTGTCAGTGAGGGGATTCTACTTTTAAAGCCAAGCTACAGCCAACACCTGGGAGGGACTAGTTCAATTTAGGTTCGTTAAGCGACTGGCTAGTGACCCACCCAGAGGTTTTATGGCTCGCTTACATAAATAAACACCTCCACACTAAAAAATGGGCATAGAAGTGGGGGATGATACTATATGAGGGGGGGAGATGCACAAATATGGCCAGTAGTCAAGCTAGGCAAGAAACACATACCATAAGCATAATAGTGAAAAGATGCAGGAAAATAGCAATGGTGCAGGTTAAGCAGAGATGAAAGCAGCAGGGGGGTGGGTGCAGGAGAAAACACATACCATAAGCATAATAGTGAAAAGATGCAGGAAAATAGCAATGGTGCAGGTTAAGCAGAGATGAAAGCAGCAGGGGGGTGGGTGCAGGAGAAAACACATACCATAAGCATAATAGTGAAAAGATGCAGGAAAATAGCAATGGTGCAGGTTAAGCAGAGATGAAAGCAGCAGGGGGGTGGGTGCAGGAGAAAACACATACCATAAGCATAATAGTGAAAAGATGCAGGAAAATAGCAATGGTGCAGGTTAAGCAGAGATGAAAGCAGCAGGGGGGTGGGTGCAGGAGAAAACACATACCATAAGCATAATAGTGAAAAGATGCAGGAAAATAGCAATGGTGCAGGTTAAGCAGAGATGAAAGCAGCAGGGGGGTGGGTGCAGGAGAAAACACATACCTGTTGAGAAGGAAAGGATAAGCAGTTATTAATTCATGCCATGTTAAACTGCATGGAAGTCACACTTAATCACGGGCCCACTTCGTCACAGGGACCACATGCGTCCACTGCCACATGCGTGTCAGTGAGGGGATTCTACTTTTAAAGCCAAGCTACAGCCAACACCTGGGAGGGACTAGTTCAATTTAGGTTCGTTAAGCGACTGGCTAGTGACCCACCCAGAGGTTTTATGGCTCGCTTACATAAATAAACACCTCCACACTAAAAAATGGGCATAGAAGTGGGGGATGATACTATATGAGGGGGGGAGATGCACAAATATGGCCAGTAGTCAAGCTAGGCAAGAAACACATACCATAAGCATAATAGTGAAAAGATGCAGGAAAATAGCAATGGTGCAGGTTAAGCAGAGATGAAAGCAGCAGGGGGGTGGGTGCAGGAGAAAACACATACCTGTTGAGAAGGAAAGGATAAGCAGTTATTAATTCATGCCATGTTAAACTGCATGGAAGTCACACTTAATCACGGGCCCACTTCGTCACAGGGACCACATGCGTCCACTGCCACATGCGTGTCAGTGAGGGGATTCTACTTTTAAAGCCAAGCTACAGCCAACACCTGGGAGGGACTAGTTCAATTTAGGTTCGTTAAGCGACTGGCTAGTGACCCACCCAGAGGTTTTATGGCTCGCTTACATAAATAAACACCTCCACACTAAAAAATGGGCATAGAAGTGGGGGATGATACTATATGAGGGGGGGAGATGCACAAATATGGCCAGTAGTCAAGCTAGGCAAGAAACACATACCATAAGCATAATAGTGAAAAGATGCAGGAAAATAGCAATGGTGCAGGTTAAGCAGAGATGAAAGCAGCAGGGGGGTGGGTGCAGGAGAAAACACATACCTGTTGAGAAGGAAAGGATAAGCAGTTATTAATTCATGCCATGTTAAACTGCATGGAAGTCACACTTAATCACGGGCCCACTTCGTCACAGGGACCACATGCGTCCACTGCCACATGCGTGTCAGTGAGGGGATTCTACTTTTAAAGCCAAGCTACAGCCAACACCTGGGAGGGACTAGTTCAATTTAGGTTCGTTAAGCGACTGGCTAGTGACCCACCCAGAGGTTTTATGGCTCGCTTACATAAATAAACACCTCCACACTAAAAAATGGGCATAGAAGTGGGGGATGATACTATATGAGGGGGGGAGATGCACAAATATGGCCAGTAGTCAAGCTAGGCAAGAAACACATACCATAAGCATAATAGTGAAAAGATGCAGGAAAATAGCAATGGTGCAGGTTAAGCAGAGATGAAAGCAGCAGGGGGGTGGGTGCAGGAGAAAACACATACCTGTTGAGAAGGAAAGGATAAGCAGTTATTAATTCATGCCATGTTAAACTGCATGGAAGTCACACTTAATCACGGGCCCACTTCGTCACAGGGACCACATGCGTCCACTGCCACATGCGTGTCAGTGAGGGGATTCTACTTTTAAAGCCAAGCTACAGCCAACACCTGGGAGGGACTAGTTCAATTTAGGTTCGTTAAGCGACTGGCTAGTGACCCACCCAGAGGTTTTATGGCTCGCTTACATAAATAAACACCTCCACACTAAAAAATGGGCATAGAAGTGGGGGATGATACTATATGAGGGGGGGAGATGCACAAATATGGCCAGTAGTCAAGCTAGGCAAGAAACACATACCATAAGCATAATAGTGAAAAGATGCAGGAAAATAGCAATGGTGCAGGTTAAGCAGAGATGAAAGCAGCAGGGGGGTGGGTGCAGGAGAAAACACATACCTGTTGAGAAGGAAAGGATAAGCAGTTATTAATTCATGCCATGTTAAACTGCATGGAAGTCACACTTAATCACGGGCCCACTTCGTCACAGGGACCACATGCGTCCACTGCCACATGCGTGTCAGTGAGGGGATTCTACTTTTAAAGCCAAGCTACAGCCAACACCTGGGAGGGACTAGTTCAATTTAGGTTCGTTAAGCGACTGGCTAGTGACCCACCCAGAGGTTTTATGGCTCGCTTACATAAATAAACACCTCCACACTAAAAAATGGGCATAGAAGTGGGGGATGATACTATATGAGGGGGGGAGATGCACAAATATGGCCAGTAGTCAAGCTAGGCAAGAAACACATACCATAAGCATAATAGTGAAAAGATGCAGGAAAATAGCAATGGTGCAGGTTAAGCAGAGATGAAAGCAGCAGGGGGGTGGGTGCAGGAGAAAACACATACCTGTTGAGAAGGAAAGGATAAGCAGTTATTAATTCATGCCATGTTAAACTGCATGGAAGTCACACTTAATCACGGGCCCACTTCGTCACAGGGACCACATGCGTCCACTGCCACATGCGTGTCAGTGAGGGGATTCTACTTTTAAAGCCAAGCTACAGCCAACACCTGGGAGGGACTAGTTCAATTTAGGTTCGTTAAGCGACTGGCTAGTGACCCACCCAGAGGTTTTATGGCTCGCTTACATAAATAAACACCTCCACACTAAAAAATGGGCATAGAAGTGGGGGATGATACTATATGAGGGGGGGAGATGCACAAATATGGCCAGTAGTCAAGCTAGGCAAGAAACACATACCATAAGCATAATAGTGAAAAGATGCAGGAAAATAGCAATGGTGCAGGTTAAGCAGAGATGAAAGCAGCAGGGGGGTGGGTGCAGGAGAAAACACATACCATAAGCATAATAGTGAAAAGATGCAGGAAAATAGCAATGGTGCAGGTTAAGCAGAGATGAAAGCAGCAGGGGGGTGGGTGCAGGAGAAAACACATACCATAAGCATAATAGTGAAAAGATGCAGGAAAATAGCAATGGTGCAGGTTAAGCAGAGATGAAAGCAGCAGGGGGGTGGGTGCAGGAGAAAACACATACCATAAGCATAATAGTGAAAAGATGCAGGAAAATAGCAATGGTGCAGGTTAAGCAGAGATGAAAGCAGCAGGGGGGTGGGTGCAGGAGAAAACACATACCTGTTGAGAAGGAAAGGATAAGCAGTTATTAATTCATGCCATGTTAAACTGCATGGAAGTCACACTTAATCACGGGCCCACTTCGTCACAGGGACCACATGCGTCCACTGCCACATGCGTGTCAGTGAGGGGATTCTACTTTTAAAGCCAAGCTACAGCCAACACCTGGGAGGGACTAGTTCAATTTAGGTTCGTTAAGCGACTGGCTAGTGACCCACCCAGAGGTTTTATGGCTCGCTTACATAAATAAACACCTCCACACTAAAAAATGGGCATAGAAGTGGGGGATGATACTATATGAGGGGGGGAGATGCACAAATATGGCCAGTAGTCAAGCTAGGCAAGAAACACATACCATAAGCATAATAGTGAAAAGATGCAGGAAAATAGCAATGGTGCAGGTTAAGCAGAGATGAAAGCAGCAGGGGGGTGGGTGCAGGAGAAAACACATACCTGTTGAGAAGGAAAGGATAAGCAGTTATTAATTCATGCCATGTTAAACTGCATGGAAGTCACACTTAATCACGGGCCCACTTCGTCACAGGGACCACATGCGTCCACTGCCACATGCGTGTCAGTGAGGGGATTCTACTTTTAAAGCCAAGCTACAGCCAACACCTGGGAGGGACTAGTTCAATTTAGGTTCGTTAAGCGACTGGCTAGTGACCCACCCAGAGGTTTTATGGCTCGCTTACATAAATAAACACCTCCACACTAAAAAATGGGCATAGAAGTGGGGGATGATACTATATGAGGGGGGGAGATGCACAAATATGGCCAGTAGTCAAGCTAGGCAAGAAACACATACCATAAGCATAATAGTGAAAAGATGCAGGAAAATAGCAATGGTGCAGGTTAAGCAGAGATGAAAGCAGCAGGGGGGTGGGTGCAGGAGAAAACACATACCTGTTGAGAAGGAAAGGATAAGCAGTTATTAATTCATGCCATGTTAAACTGCATGGAAGTCACACTTAATCACGGGCCCACTTCGTCACAGGGACCACATGCGTCCACTGCCACATGCGTGTCAGTGAGGGGATTCTACTTTTAAAGCCAAGCTACAGCCAACACCTGGGAGGGACTAGTTCAATTTAGGTTCGTTAAGCGACTGGCTAGTGACCCACCCAGAGGTTTTATGGCTCGCTTACATAAATAAACACCTCCACACTAAAAAATGGGCATAGAAGTGGGGGATGATACTATATGAGGGGGGGAGATGCACAAATATGGCCAGTAGTCAAGCTAGGCAAGAAACACATACCATAAGCATAATAGTGAAAAGATGCAGGAAAATAGCAATGGTGCAGGTTAAGCAGAGATGAAAGCAGCAGGGGGGTGGGTGCAGGAGAAAACACATACCTGTTGAGAAGGAAAGGATAAGCAGTTATTAATTCATGCCATGTTAAACTGCATGGAAGTCACACTTAATCACGGGCCCACTTCGTCACAGGGACCACATGCGTCCACTGCCACATGCGTGTCAGTGAGGGGATTCTACTTTTAAAGCCAAGCTACAGCCAACACCTGGGAGGGACTAGTTCAATTTAGGTTCGTTAAGCGACTGGCTAGTGACCCACCCAGAGGTTTTATGGCTCGCTTACATAAATAAACACCTCCACACTAAAAAATGGGCATAGAAGTGGGGGATGATACTATATGAGGGGGGGAGATGCACAAATATGGCCAGTAGTCAAGCTTGGCAAGAAACACATACCATAAGCATAATAGTGAAAAGATGCAGGAAAATAGCAATGGTGCAGGTTAAGCAGAGATGAAAGCAGCAGGGGGGTGGGTGCAGGAGAAAACACATACCATAAGCATAATAGTGAAAAGATGCAGGAAAATAGCAATGGTGCAGGTTAAGCAGAGATGAAAGCAGCAGGGGGGTGGGTGCAGGAGAAAACACATACCATAAGCATAATAGTGAAAAGATGCAGGAAAATAGCAATGGTGCAGGTTAAGCAGAGATGAAAGCAGCAGGGGGGTGGGTGCAGGAGAAAACACATACCATAAGCATAATAGTGAAAAGATGCAGGAAAATAGCAATGGTGCAGGTTAAGCAGAGATGAAAGCAGCAGGGGGGTGGGTGCAGGAGAAAACACATACCATAAGCATAATAGTGAAAAGATGCAGGAAAATAGCAATGGTGCAGGTTAAGCAGAGATGAAAGCAGCAGGGGGGTGGGTGCAGGAGAAAACACATACCTGTTGAGAAGGAAAGGATAAGCAGTTATTAATTCATGCCATGTTAAACTGCATGGAAGTCACACTTAATCACGGGCCCACTTCGTCACAGGGACCACATGCGTCCACTGCCACATGCGTGTCAGTGAGGGGATTCTACTTTTAAAGCCAAGCTACAGCCAACACCTGGGAGGGACTAGTTCAATTTAGGTTCGTTAAGCGACTGGCTAGTGACCCACCCAGAGGTTTTATGGCTCGCTTACATAAATAAACACCTCCACACTAAAAAATGGGCATAGAAGTGGGGGATGATACTATATGAGGGGGGGAGATGCACAAATATGGCCAGTAGTCAAGCTAGGCAAGAAACACATACCATAAGCATAATAGTGAAAAGATGCAGGAAAATAGCAATGGTGCAGGTTAAGCAGAGATGAAAGCAGCAGGGGGGTGGGTGCAGGAGAAAACACATACCATAAGCATAATAGTGAAAAGATGCAGGAAAATAGCAATGGTGCAGGTTAAGCAGAGATGAAAGCAGCAGGGGGGTGGGTGCAGGAGAAAACACATACCTGTTGAGAAGGAAAGGATAAGCAGTTATTAATTCATGCCATGTTAAACTGCATGGAAGTCACACTTAATCACGGGCCCACTTCGTCACAGGGACCACATGCGTCCACTGCCACATGCGTGTCAGTGAGGGGATTCTACTTTTAAAGCCAAGCTACAGCCAACACCTGGGAGGGACTAGTTCAATTTAGGTTCGTTAAGCGACTGGCTAGTGACCCACCCAGAGGTTTTATGGCTCGCTTACATAAATAAACACCTCCACACTAAAAAATGGGCATAGAAGTGGGGGATGATACTATATGAGGGGGGGAGATGCACAAATATGGCCAGTAGTCAAGCTAGGCAAGAAACACATACCATAAGCATAATAGTGAAAAGATGCAGGAAAATAGCAATGGTGCAGGTTAAGCAGAGATGAAAGCAGCAGGGGGGTGGGTGCAGGAGAAAACACATACCATAAGCATAATAGTGAAAAGATGCAGGAAAATAGCAATGGTGCAGGTTAAGCAGAGATGAAAGCAGCAGGGGGGTGGGTGCAGGAGAAAACACATACCATAAGCATAATAGTGAAAAGATGCAGGAAAATAGCAATGGTGCAGGTTAAGCAGAGATGAAAGCAGCAGGGGGGTGGGTGCAGGAGAAAACACATACCATAAGCATAATAGTGAAAAGATGCAGGAAAATAGCAATGGTGCAGGTTAAGCAGAGATGAAAGCAGCAGGGGGGTGGGTGCAGGAGAAAACACATACCATAAGCATAATAGTGAAAAGATGCAGGAAAATAGCAATGGTGCAGGTTAAGCAGAGATGAAAGCAGCAGGGGGGTGGGTGCAGGAGAAAACACATACCATAAGCATAATAGTGAAAAGATGCAGGAAAATAGCAATGGTGCAGGTTAAGCAGAGATGAAAGCAGCAGGGGGGTGGGTGCAGGAGAAAACACATACCTGTTGAGAAGGAAAGGATAAGCAGTTATTAATTCATGCCATGTTAAACTGCATGGAAGTCACACTTAATCACGGGCCCACTTCGTCACAGGGACCACATGCGTCCACTGCCACATGCGTGTCAGTGAGGGGATTCTACTTTTAAAGCCAAGCTACAGCCAACACCTGGGAGGGACTAGTTCAATTTAGGTTCGTTAAGCGACTGGCTAGTGACCCACCCAGAGGTTTTATGGCTCGCTTACATAAATAAACACCTCCACACTAAAAAATGGGCATAGAAGTGGGGGATGATACTATATGAGGGGGGGAGATGCACAAATATGGCCAGTAGTCAAGCTAGGCAAGAAACACATACCATAAGCATAATAGTGAAAAGATGCAGGAAAATAGCAATGGTGCAGGTTAAGCAGAGATGAAAGCAGCAGGGGGGTGGGTGCAGGAGAAAACACATACCATAAGCATAATAGTGAAAAGATGCAGGAAAATAGCAATGGTGCAGGTTAAGCAGAGATGAAAGCAGCAGGGGGGTGGGTGCAGGAGAAAACACATACCTGTTGAGAAGGAAAGGATAAGCAGTTATTAATTCATGCCATGTTAAACTGCATGGAAGTCACACTTAATCACGGGCCCACTTCGTCACAGGGACCACATGCGTGTCAGTGAGGGGATTCTACTTTTAAAGCCAAGCTACAGCCAACACCTGGGAGGGACTAGTTCAATTTAGGTTCGTTAAGCGACTGGCTAGTGACCCACCCAGAGGTTTTATGGCTCGCTTACATAAATAAACACCTCCACACTAAAAAATGGGCATAGAAGTGGGGGATGATACTATATGAGGGGGGGAGATGCACAAATATGGCCAGTAGTCAAGCTAGGCAAGAAACACATACCATAAGCATAATAGTGAAAAGATGCAGGAAAATAGCAATGGTGCAGGTTAAGCAGAGATGAAAGCAGCAGGGGGGTGGGTGCAGGAGAAAACACATACCATAAGCATAATAGTGAAAAGATGCAGGAAAATAGCAATGGTGCAGGTTAAGCAGAGATGAAAGCAGCAGGGGGGTGGGTGCAGGAGAAAACACATACCATAAGCATAATAGTGAAAAGATGCAGGAAAATAGCAATGGTGCAGGTTAAGCAGAGATGAAAGCAGCAGGGGGGTGGGTGCAGGAGAAAACACATACCATAAGCATAATAGTGAAAAGATGCAGGAAAATAGCAATGGTGCAGGTTAAGCAGAGATGAAAGCAGCAGGGGGGTGGGTGCAGGAGAAAACACATACCATAAGCATAATAGTGAAAAGATGCAGGAAAATAGCAATGGTGCAGGTTAAGCAGAGATGAAAGCAGCAGGGGGGTGGGTGCAGGAGAAAACACATACCATAAGCATAATAGTGAAAAGATGCAGGAAAATAGCAATGGTGCAGGTTAAGCAGAGATGAAAGCAGCAGGGGGGTGGGTGCAGGAGAAAACACATACCTGTTGAGAAGGAAAGGATAAGCAGTTATTAATTCATGCCATGTTAAACTGCATGGAAGTCACACTTAATCACGGGCCCACTTCGTCACAGGGACCACATGCGTCCACTGCCACATGATCCGACTATAACCCTGCATGTTTACCGTCCAGTCACAGCTTTCATCCAAACAGGTCTCAGTTATCCCCAACAGGAAGACCACACACTGTTCAAAGATCCTGGTCTTTGTGGCAGATTATCCTGTGTAGTTGCCCGGTACATAGGGGCCCCTCCATAACTGTATGCATGCATTTGTCTATGTATTGTCAGTGTCTTCTGTATTGCATGAATAATGTCTATTGCATAGATGTAGCACCGAAAGGGTTAAGTGTCTGGTATGTGAGCTGACTGTCTGGAAAATGTATCTGTTTGTTTGTCATGTGACCTTCTGTGATATATGTGCTTTGCAAGGTGCGTGCAAGGAGATTCAGTCTGTTATGAGCTTGCAAGAGGACCACACAAGCACCTACAGCCTGTGCGGCCCAGAATGGAAGAGGCGGAAAGGGGTCTACCACCTGCCCTGGGACTGCCGTACACAGGAGACATGGATGGAACCTTCCTGTACTAGGAGTGAGAGAGAGAATGAGGAAACGCCATGCAGTGCACCCTTGTTTATCAAATGTGAGTGTTGACCAGTAGAGTGTTGGAGAGAAGAGAGCATGTTGCCAGGATCAGGGCCTACAGATAATGAGACTGTGATTTCTCTGTTTCACCCGTGAGTCCTCCCTATCATACCACCTCTGTTTTTCTAAGTCGTCCAAGACAAGAGACCCCCGACTCTTATAGATAGATCACGCATCCTCTGAGCCTATGGATATTTGTCAGAGCGGTGTCAGACTAAGTTGTGTGTCCGAGATGCAGAGAGAGCACCTTGATTCATATGTAACAAAGAATGCGCTACAGATTACAGAGAGAGGGCTCAGTCACATTGGCGTTTTGGCGCACAAATTTTTGAACGCATCAGTTATTCGTTTAAAAATTCGCATAACCGAAGCGAGTGTCACGGCGGGAAAAAAAAGCTGCTAGCAGCGTTCATCCGCTCAAAAAGACGGCTGCCCGCTATCCCCTGCTGCAGCTGTGACAGCTGCAGCAGGGTTTTTCTTTGGATGTGAAACCTCTGGATGCTGTCACATCCAAGGGTTTAACTTGTGGTCAATGGCTGCGGCGGCCCCATTGACATACAGAGAACATCGTGATCCACTGGACACTGTGACAGCATTGTCACGGTGTTTAGTGAAAATGGGACTACCTGTCACAGCTGTGGCAGAGGAGAGCACTGTTCTCCTATTGAATTCAATGGAGACGGCAATACAGCCGGCTCCATTGAAAGCATTGGGCTGCCGGACAGCGCTGCAGTAATATTCAGGGAAGGGCTTCAAATATAAGCCCTTCCCTGAAAATCATCCTAAAAATGTGTGAAAAATAAAATAAAATCTATACTTACCTCTATGCAGCTGCCGGGGCTCAGCCCTGTCCAGCCGGCTCTTCTCCTGCACTGCTCTGAGGAGTATTTAGCAGGCGAGGATTTAAAATCCCCGCTTGCTGAAAGGGCTGCCTCTGATTGGCTGAGCACTTTGACCAATCAGAGCAACTCTCAGCTATTGAATGACAGCTGAGAGCTGCCTCGGATTGGTCACAGTACTTAGCCAATCAGAGGCAGCACTCAACAATTCATAAATTCAGTGAGCCCTCGCTCGCTATCGCTTCTCAAGATCTTGGACAGTCAAAGGACAGCAAGGTTAGGGCCTTCCTATGCCCAAGCCCATCTCTTTGCTCGTCTATCGGCAGCAGCTTGTGGAGCAGCATGCTCACTCCCACTGGCTTCAGCTCCAAGTCAGAGGAGTCAGTCGATGTGCCAGTGCACCCAAGAACCATGTAGTGCTAAGAGACTCCCCTATGTGAGACTTTGTTGTGTTTCTCTGGACTTTATTTTTCCCTTTTTTTGCTAAGCCCCTAAAGAGACTTTAAAGTTTATTTTCCCCTTTTCATGGCAAAGTCGTTATTATTTAAAAATGTATTGTAACGTTATATTGTTTAAGCTATTGTGCAGGAGGGTAAAGGCCCATTTACAGTGGACGAGTGTCGGGCAAACGATGCCTGACACTCGTCCCTGTGTCTCCGTGCTTCTGCACGGGAACTAGCACAGCTGGCTGAGTCAGGGAGTGGCCAGCAGGCGGGCGAGGCAGTGCAGGAGATTTCTCTCCTCTCACTCCCCCCGCCCCTCTCCATTGTGATACACAGCGGCGGTTCGCTTTTGAACTGCAGCTGTTACCATGCAGGGCGGCGCGCGCCGCTCCGATGTCGGCTCCGGCGTCCCGGAGCTCTGCTGTCGGGGCTCTCCCGGCGGCGTGGAGCAGCCAGCGTGCAGCGGCGTGGGCGTGTCCGCCTGTAGGGTGCCGCCCGCTCTCCTCCACCTTCCATATGCAACAGTGGGAGAGTCGGCTCCTCCCACTCTCCACCCCTGGGCGGAGGCTTTAAGTTAAAGGCCGGCAGTGACCTGAGCTCACTGCCAGTTATTCGTTCTGTTAGCCTCTAGTCAGGTCTGTCTCAGTCTGCTCTAGTTGCTAGTCAGTGTCCTTCCAGTTTGCATGTGAGCCTCATCTCCAGCCTTGCTCTGCCTTGTAAGTTCTGTTGGTTTGTTCCACCTGCCTCTTCTGTCGGCACTCTGTCCCCCGTTAGTTAGTTCCATCTAGGTAGTCGCCAGGTCCCTAGCCAGTGCAGGGACCGCCGACCAGTTGTCCGCCTGGGGTTAGCCAGGGCCGAGGCAAGTAGGCAGGGACAGTGGGGTGCGGGAAGTTCAGGGCACCCCACCTGGCGCTTGGGGGGCAGAGTGCCGTAACATAATAACTGGCCCTTAAAAACTGTTTTGTCATGGAGGCGATTAGTTCCCTCACGAACCAGCTGCAAGCCCTGGTGCCTGTGATCCAGGATTTATCCGCCCGCATGGTGGCCCAGGAGCAGCGGGGGGTGTCGCAGGGGCCGGACGCCTCAACCAGCCCAGAACCCAAGTGCCCTCTTCCCGAGGTGTTTTCTGGGGAGAGGAACAAGTTTTTTGTTTTCCGACAGACGTGTCGCCTGTTTTTTTCGGATGCGTCCCCGTTCTTCCAGGTCGGAGGCTCAGAGGGTCGGGCTGATAATGTCCCTGCTGCGGGGCTTTTTCCATCCCCGAGGCTTCCTCCTGCCTGCAGTCCGTGGACTCCTTTTTCCAGGAACTCGGGGGTATCTTCGACAAACCGGACCGAGCGCGGTTGGCGGTTTCGCGGTTGTTGGAGCTGCGGAAGGGGTAGTCTTGTGTGGAGGATTATTGCTCCAACTTCAGACGCTATGCGGGGGATACGACATGGAACGATAGCGCTCTGAAAGACATTTTTCTGCAGGGCCTCTCGGACGCAGTTAAAGACCTGTTAATTTCCCATCCCACTCCCGGGTCCTTAAGGGAGGCTATGGAGCTAGTGGTGAAGGCAGATAGGAGGCTCAGTTCTAGGAAGCAGGACAGGCAGACCCGTAGAGTCAGGGAGGCCGGTTACCCTGGTCCCTCTTCCTCCTTACCAGTCTCTATGCCCGAGCCGATGGAGGTGGATCCGCTGGACCCCAAAGAGCGACGCCGGATTTGTTTGTTGCATCGTCTCTGCCTCTCCTGCGGGAAAGCTGGACATCGGGTGATAACCTGCCCACTGAGGTCTCAACGCTCGCAGCCGGAACCGGCGGAAAACTCCGAGTCCTAGGCGATTGTAGGGAGGATCGCCTAGGACTTCAGGTACTTCCTAAACTTTTGGTACCGTGTCATATTAGATTCCGGGATTTTTCCCCGATCAGGGCGGGCGTTTATTGATTCCGGAGCAGCCGCTAACTTGATAAGTCTGGGTTTTGTCCGTTCTCTGATGGCGGAATTTGTGGCGCTGAAGACGCCAATTCATTTTACCAGTATTGATGCTACCCCTCTCTCTACAGGCCTGGTATGATGGAGGACCCCAAGATTACAGTTCACGGTGGGGATCCTCCACTCGGAAGAACTGTCTTTCCTGGTTATGGAAAAAATGTCGGTTGATGTGGTGCTTTGGTATGCCCTGGTTGGCACTGCACAATCCCCAATTTGATTGGTCCACCCGGGAATTGACTCATTGGGGATCATCCTGTCATAATCACTTGTCTACCATAGCTGTGTGCTCTGCAGATACGGTGCTCATTCCGGAGTATTTGTCAGACTTTCAGGATGTATTCTCCAAAAAACTGTCTAAGGCTCTGCCTCCTCATAGGGAGTGGGACTGTGGTATTGATCTGATTCCCGACAGTCCCATCCCTAAGGGAGCCATTTTCAATTTGTCAGGCCGTGAGCATGAAGCCCTCAAGTCCTATGTCTCGGAGGCTCTGGCCAACCGACATATCCGGCTGTCCAGGTCCCCTGCCGGGGCAGGTCTCTTCTTTGTAGAGAAGAAGGACGGGACACTAAGGCCTTGTGTGGATTATCGGGCCTTGAATAAAATCACTGTGAAGAACCAGTGCTCCTTGCCCCTAATTCCTGACTTGTTGAATCAGGTGGTAGGGGCCCACTGGTTCTCCAAACTGGACTTGCGGGGGGCTTACAATTTAATTCACATTAGAGAGGGAGATGAATGTAAGATGGCGTTCAACACCCCGTTAGGACATTTCGAATGTCTGGTCATGCCTTTTGGACTTTGTAACGCCCCCGCTGTGTTTCAGGGTTTTATGAACGCGGTCTTTCACGACTTCCTGGGGGTATTTCTGGTCATCTATCTTGATGACATTCTGGTGTACTCGCCTGACTGGGACTCACATGTGCGGCACCTGAGGTTGGTCCTGACCCGTTTGCGCGAGTATCAACTTTTTGTCAAGTTAGAGAAATGTACATTTGGTTCTAAACAAGTATCCTTCCTGGGTTATGTAATCTCACCCACGGAGATTCAGATGGAGTCTGATAAAGTAGCAGCAATCTCCCAATGGGTCAGACCAGACAACCTCAAGGCTCTCTAGCGGTTCTTAGGTTTTGCAAATTTTTACCGCAAATTCATTAGGAATTACTCAGTTATTGCTCAACCTCTGACCGACCTGACTAAGAAGGGGGCCGACTTGGGTAAGTGGTCGCCTGCAGCCCTCAAGGCCTTTAGCCGTCTAAAAAGGGCATTCACGACTGCCCCGGTGCTAATACAGCCGGACGCACGACTACCCTTTTTTATTGAGGTAGATGCGTCTGAAGTGGGGACAGGAGCAGTATTGTCGCAGGAAGTCAGTGGGAGGTCTGGGTATAGCCCATGTGCGTTCTTTTCGCGGAAATTCAATCTAGCACAGCGCAACTACGACGTGGGTAACCGTGAATTATTGGCTATCAAATGGGCTCTGGAAGAGTGGCGACACCATCTTGAGGGTGCTAGACACCCAATTACTGTATATACTAATCACAAAAATCTGGTATATCTCGCCAATGCGAAAAGACTCACAGCTCGTCACGCCAGGTGGGCATTGTTCTTCGCCAGGTTTAATTTCGTCGTGACATATATCCCAGGAGAGAAGAACGTGAAGGCGGACGCCCTGTCACGGAGTTTCGGGGTACCGGATAGTGAGACCATGACTCCCGAGAATATCTTAGCCCCCGGCATGGTGGTGGCAGCTGTAGAGTCTAACTTCGTCCCTCAACTACAGGATGCTCAGCAGGACGCCCCTTCGGGGGTGCCGGAGGGCAGATGGTTTGTGCCAGAGACCCTACGCCCTAGAGTCATGGATGAGTCTCACTCGTCGGTTCTCGCCGGGCATCCAGGGTTCCAGGGGACCCTGAAGCTTTGTTCCAGACACTTCTGGTGGCCAGGCATGTCTCAGGAGATACGCAACTTTGTGAGGGGTTGCTCGGTCTGTGCCCGCAATAAGAGTCGTCGGCGTCCTCCGGAGGGTCCTCTGAGACCGCTACCGGTTCCTTCCAGTCCATGGTCGCACTTATCAGTAGATTTCATCACTGACCTACCAGAATCCCAGAAGTGCACCACTATCTTAGTGGTGGTCGACCGGTTTTCAAAGATGGCACATTTTGTGGCGTTAAAAAAGCTACCCTCGGCAAAAGAATTCGCCACGATTTTTGTAAAGGAAATAATTCGCCTACATGGGGTTCCCCAAAATATTGTATCTGATCGCGGGGTTCAGTTTGTGTCGCAGTTTTGGCGTGCCTTCTGCAGAAACCTGGGAACGTTGCTTTCCTTCTCTTCAGCGTTCCACCCGCAGACTAATGGTCAGACTGAGCGGAAGAACCAAGATTTAGTGCAATATTTACGGTTGTTTGCTAGCGAAAAGGCTCATCAGTGGGCAGAATTCCTGCCGTTGGCAGAGTTTGCACTAAACAACCGCCTTTGTTCTTCCACTGGGGTGTCTCCATTTTTTTGTGTATACGGTCAGCATCCTCGCTTCCTTACAGCAATTCCTACTCCATCGGTCTGTCCTGCAGCTGATGTCGCCACAGATACGCTTCGGGGAGTATGGAAAGAGGTACATAGAAACTTGGAGGCAGCGGGGGCCCGTATGCAGTTGCGTAGTGGGAGGAGTCTGCCTGTGTCTGAACCTTACAGGATGGGACAGAAGGTATACCTGTCTTCTAAAAATCTCAAATTGCGGGTCCCGTCCTTGAAGCTGGCGCCACGTTACGTGGGGTTGTTTGCCATCACACGTGTGGTGAACCCACTCGCCTATGAGCTGGGGTTGCCAGCCACATGGAGGGTTCACAGGGTATTCCATAAGTCGCTATTAAAACCTTTTGTCCCTTCGGTGATGCCCACCTCCGGTCCCCCTCCGCCCACCCTGGTCCGGGATGAAATTGAATACGAGGTCCAGGAGATACTGGATTCTCGTCGGCGTCGAGGAACCCTACAATATTTGGTGGCCTGGAAGGGTTTTCTACCAGAAGATCATTCCTGGGTGGCCGCACGTGATGTATATGCTCCAGTGTTGGTACGGCGGTTACACCGTCGTTTTCCGGATAAGCCTGGTCGACTTTCAGGCCCGGAGGTCCCCCGTCAGAGGGGGGGTAATGTTACCATGCAGGGCGGTGCTGGGTCCCGTGGGCGGCGCGCGTCGCTCCGATGTCGGCTCCGGCGTCCCGGAGCTCTGCTGTCGGGGCTCTCCCGGCGGCGTGGAGCAGCCAGCGTGCAGCGGTGTGGGTGTGTCCGCCCGTAGGGTGTCGCCCGCTCTCCTCCACCTTCCATATGCAACAGTGGGAGAGTCGGCTCCTCCCACTCTCCGCCCCTGGGCGGAGGCTTTAAGTTAAAGGCTGGCAGTGACCTGAGCTCACTGCCAGTTATTGGTTCTGTTAGCCTCTAGTCAGGTCTGTCTCAGTCTGCTCTAGTTGCTAGTCAGTGTCCTTCCAGTTTGCCTGTGAGCTCCATCTCCAGCCTTGCTCTGCCTTGTAAGTTCTGTTGGTCTGTTCCACCTGCCTCTTCTATCGGCACTCTGTCCCCCGTTAGTTAGTTCCATCTAGGTAGTCGCCAGGTCCCTAGCCAGTGCAGGGACCGCCGCCCAGTTGTCCGCCTGGGGTTAGCCAGGGCCGAGGCAAGTAGGCAGGGACAGTGGGGTGCGGGAAGTTCAGGGCACCCCACCTGGCGCTCGGGGGGCAGAGTGCCGTAACAGCGGCTGTTTAAACTTAATGGTGAGCGATGAGCTTCATCGCTTATCTTTTAGGCTGATGAGGGACGAGTGACAGGCATCGTTTGCCCGACACTCGTCTAGTGTAAATGGGCCTTAAAGCAAGAGTGTTGAGTAAAGTTTGTTTGCCTTTCCATAAAAGTCTGGTGGAGTAATTGTATGCAAATGAGTTAGGAGGTTCCTGTTTGCAAGACTAGTACATTTCAGTGTGTTGCAATGCTCTTTTACCTGTCCCAGGGGAAGCATCCACAGTTTACATCTTTATCTTCATCTCAGTTGGGAGTATTCACCTAAGGTTACTACCCTTCATGAGACAGTCTTTCAAGAAAGTGATGAATGATTCCACTTATCCTATTTAGTACTACCAGTCAACTCTTTCTCTGTTTTGCGTCTAGTTGCGGTGTATGGTGCATCCTTTCTTGTAGTCTTTGGGAAGAAGAGCCATGTATTAGTGCCCCATAGTTGCCACAATGTTAGTGCATCCTGGATTATGTCCAGTCTAACAGATTTTTTGTGGTTTGGCCATACTACTTCAGCACACACTGTCATAATGAGTAACACTAGATATAGAGTGTGACATCATAAGTAGTCATTCATTACACTTAGATGGGTAAGCTCTAAAGTAGCACCGGAGGGTGAGTTTACAGGTTTCTCCTTGCACACTCAACAACTCTGTAGTTGTTTTGCTAGATGTTACTGTGAAGGACATTAAAGACTAGTCCACTCTAAGAGGCATCAGGGTTTGCTAGTTTTTTAAGTAGGGGGGGGACTGTAGTGGCCCGGTACAATGGGGCCCCTCCATAATTGTATGCATGCATTTGTCTATGTATTGTTAGTGTCCTCTGTGTTGCATGAATGATGTCTATTGCATAGCTGCAGCACTGAAAGGGTTAAGTGTCTGGTGTGTGAGCTTATTGTCTGGAAAATGTATCTGTTTGTTTGTCACATGACCTTGTGTGCGATATGTGTTTTGCAAGGTATGTGTAAGGGGATTCGGTGTGTTCTGAGCTTGCAAGAAGACCACACAGGCACCTTCAGCCTGTGCGGCCCAGAATGGAAGAGGTGGAAAGGAGTCTATCGCCTGCCATGAGATTGTCGTACCCAGGAGATATGGATGGACCCTTCCTGTACTAGGAGTGAGAGAATAAGGGAAACGCCATGCAGCGCACCCTTGTTTATCAAATGTGAGTGTTGACCGGTAGAGTGTTGGAGAGAAGAGTGCGTGTTGCCGGGATCAGGACCTACAGATAATGAAACTGTGGTTTCTCCTGTTCACTCGTGAGTCCTCCCTGTCATACCACTGTTTGCACTGTTTTCCTGCTGGCGTGTATTTTGGAGTTGTCAGCAAGTTATTTAAAGCAAACAGTCATCCGTCCATTTCCGGAGGCTGTGTTTTAAAACAATCCCATGTGTGTGTATTTACTCTGGCAACTAGGAATTCACCCACGGAGGCCACTTAAGAGTGAGTTTACTCCACCATCCAGGAATTCCCCCGCGGTAGAAGAAACGGAATTCCCCCTCATCTGCCAACTTTGCATACTTGCTTGGGCGTGTGAGTTCAGGACTAGCCTCCCTGGATCTCTTCCGTCTATCCCAGCTAGCTGCCTGCTCATCCTGCTCTCCCATATCACCATCCACATCTCCCCCAGCGAGTGCTCAGTGAGCAGCAAACTCCTTTCCATGGTGCCAATGGATCTCAGTGTTGCAAGCTGCTCATTTAGATCGAGGATCTGGGCTTCAAAATATCCAACATGCTCATATAACGTACAGCAGTATGCGCCTAGGTGTTCAAGGACTGCATACATGGCACAAGATGTACACTGGACGGCATTGTCAATCATGGAGCACATTCTAAATGGGTATCATACCAATAGATTAGATAAAAATTCAAATAAATAAGCAGCAATTATATACAAGTGACTATTCCAAAGTCCCTGAATTTAAAGTCGCTAATTTCAAATCCTACACTTAAAACACTGTATACTTAGAATACAGCAAGCATGTTCTATTATTAACTCTATGGTATGTAAAGTGCCTGTGTATACTGCTATATGGTCACTGTATAGGGGAGGGAATTTAATATTGATCATTGTATAGTGTTTTTTTTTTTCAGTAACACTGTGATGATATTGTGTGGTCATGGTCTGGGGATATTATGTGTCTGTCATAAAGTGTTATTATTGGCAGTATTGGTCTTTGTGGTGGTGTTTATTTAGTAACAGTATGTTGGAATTAATATATAATCATGGTGGGGCGGTATAATTTGGCCCTTATATAGTGTGAAGGAAACTAGGATTTCCTGTCCTCCATTTTGTGTCTTATAACCTGCTTTTCCTACAGCTATTCACTGTTTTTCTTTAGCTCATTACTGTTCTGTTATAAGAATGTAAGTCTGTCTTCAATGCCATTTTACAGCAGTCGCATGAGAAATAGTTCTAGTCAGTCTAATGAAGTCCTTCCTCTAACTAAGATGTGATTGTGTTTTAATACCCAATGATAATAAATGAATTATAATAAACTATGCTCTAACCTTGTTTCAAATGTTTTTGTATATTTACTTCTACTTATTAATAGAATAAACAGATGTCTACCAATCACATACAATGTGTGTGTGATCTGTAAGCTTCTTCGATGCTCCAGAATAAACTAACTGAAATTGAATACCTGAAAACATACCAATTAGCAATATTTCGCTAACAATAGTGTTACTGTTGGTAATGATGATCTTGGTATTTTGGGTTTTGTTGAGTGACAGTTTCAAGCTAATTATTTGCACCATGATGATTTCAGTGATTCTGTGTGTGGTTTATTCTTAGCCCATTAACAGGACGAAATCTGTGCGTATTCTGCTGTGTTTCTTCAGGCAGTTTCAGTGAGGAAAATTCTGCAGCAGAATCCATCATGTGAATGTATGTACCCCTAGTGTACGATTTTGGTGTTGTTTTGCACTGAGAACTGCATCACTATTGGTGCAGATTTTCATGCTGATCCGCATGAATTGAAGGGATGAATTTTGCTGCTGATCCACATGAAAATCAGCACCAAATCTTCTACATATGAATATACCCTTAGGGGCAATCATATTGGGACTATTAGTCTGGGTACACACAGGGTGGATTTCCTGTGGAATTTTGCTACGGCAAATCCACCTGCGGCTGCCAATCCCGGGTTTAGCCGGCCATGTGGATGAGATTTGTCAAAAATCTTGTCCATATGGGGCGGGCAATCCGTTGCGGCAAAGCCAGAATTGGCCGTTGCTGCAGCGCGGATTCTCAGGACGCAGCATGTCATTTTTTTTTTCTGTTGCGGCCTCGCTCCTCTCTATGGGAGAAGCCGTCCATATCTGCAGCACAGTCGCAGCTGTTTTTTGTGCTGTGCCGGCGATACGCAGGAGAGCAGGAGATTTTAAAAAAAAATGTGCCGAGCACATCCGCCGGCCGAAAGATAGAAGATCCTGCCTGCACAGAGGAGAGCCCTGCAACATCTGGAAAGGTGAGTATCATAGGCGTAGCATCAGGGGGTGCCGGGGTCGCCATGGCAACCCTGCCCCTGCGCTCAGGGGGCCCCGAGGCCGCTCTCCGCAATACCAACATGCACTTTTAGTGCATTAATCGCTGGCCGTTCTGACTGCAGCAAAATTCTCATCATGCGGCAGCCGGAACGGCAAGCCTGAGAGGAAGGCCCGGCAGAGCAGAGGAGGGAGGAACTCACATGGGCCAACAGGGGAGGATGGAGGAAGTCACATGGGACGGCAGGGGAGAAGGGAACAAGTCACATGGGGTGGCAGAGCACAGTGATCATACGCTGCCCCCTGCTTCCTGCTGAACGGGAAGCTTCTGAGTTGCTGCTGCTGTCACATGAAGGAGAAGTGGACCGGGCCCTGGGGTAAGTGCATATGTTTGCGTCTGTCTGTCTCCCTCCTTTATCTATATACTATCTATCTATCTATCTATCTATCTATCTATCTATATACTATCTATGTCCTATTTATCTGCTATCTATATATTATCTATCCCATATCTATCTATATACTATCTATCTATCTGCTATCTATCTATATACTATCTATCTGCTATCTATATACTATCTATCTATATACTATCTATCTGCTATCTATCTATCTGCTATCTATCTATATACTATCTATCTATGTACTATCTATATACTATCTATCTATGTACTATCTATATACTATCTATCTATCCCATATCTATCTATCTGTTTATTTATCTACTATCAATCTGCTATCTATAAACTAACTATCTATCTGCTATCTATATACTAGCTATCTGCTATCTATATACTATCTATCTGCTATCTATCTATCTACTATCTATCCCATATCTATCTATATACTATCTTTCTATATACTATCTGTCTATCCCATATATATATATATATATATATACTATCTATCTATTCATCCATCTATCTATATACTATCTATCTGCTATCTACAGTATATACTATCTAACTATCTATCTATCCCATATCTATCTATCTACTATCTATCTATTTGCTATCTATATAATATCTATCTATCTACTATCTATCTATTTGCTATCTATATATCTATCTATCTACTATCTATCTATTTGCTATCTATATAATATCTATCTATCTACTATCTATCTATTTGCTATCTATATATCTATCTATCTACTATCTATCTATTTGCTATCTATATAATATCTATCTATCTACTATTTATCAATCTGCTATCTATCTACTATCTATCTATCTGCTATCTATCTATATACTATCTATCCCATATCTATCTATATACTATCTATCTATCCCATATCTATCTATATACTATCTATCTGCTATCTATATACTATCTATCTCATATGAGATAGATAGATAGTATATAGATAGATGAATAGATAGTATATAGATAGATGGATGAATAGATAGATGGTATATAGATAGCAGATAGATAGATAATATATAGATAGATATGAGATAGATAGTGTATAGATAGATATGAGATAGATAGTGTATAGCTAGATAGTGTAAAGATATAGTATATAGATAGATAGTAGATAGATAGTGTATAGATAGTAGATAGATAGATAGTGTATAGATAGTAGATAGATAGATAGTGTATAGATAGTAGATAGATAGATAGTGTATAGATAGTAGATAGATAGATAGTGTATAGATAGATGGATGAATAGATAGATAGTATATAGATGGCAGATAGTATATAGATAGATATGGGATACATAGATAGTATATAGATAGATATGGGATAGATAGTATATAGATAGCAGATAGATAGTAGATAGATAGATATGGGATTGATAGTATATAGATAGATATGGGATTGATAGTATATAGATAGATATGGGATAGATAGATAGTATATAGAGAGATAGATAGACACGTGTTCAGAAAACGCAGCTTGAAATTGTGGCATTTTTATCAGGATTTCGAGCAGCGTTTTTGAACACAGGTTACAGTCTCTTTTTAATGCACCCCATCGTTGTGAGGAGGTGTGTTGAAAACCAAGACAACGCAAAAATAGAACAGACAGCTCTCGAAAATCACAGCGTTAGAAACACCGTGTTCGAGCGCAGGTTTAAGTAAGCTTATTAAAATCTCTGGGAGTGTTGTACCGTGGTTAGTACGGCGCTCGGGACACCACGCTAATAGCGGTAAAAAGCGGTGTGTGAGAGTGGCCCGCGGGGCTAAAAACAAATTTTCATGTGCAGGAAATGCGTCATGTTTGGAAAGATTACGCCAAGGGGCAGATCATTTATGCAGCACGATCTAGGTATGGGTATGGGGGAGTGTAGGGGGGAGGCCCAAGGGGGGGCCCCGAGCTGAACTTTTGCACCCGGGCCCCTGAGCCCTTAGGTATGCCCCTGGTGAGTATAATGTATTTTCCCTCTCAATGGCTGCTGGCAAGCACGGATTTCACTGTGGGATTCAGCAGTGAAATCCGTGTGTGCAAGTGGACATGAGGCCTAACTCCACCAGTGATAAACTTAATGAAGTACTAAAATTAAAACATAAACTTTCACATGACCAACTGAAAGGTAAAACATAGCATAATTGTATTTGGGTTATTGTATTAACCTGTGTTCACACTAGCATTAGGGCTTTAAGTCTCTTTGCTTTTAATGTCACCGTGACAGAGGAAGACCCTGAAGAGTGGAATGAATATCACCGAGGGAATCACTAAAATATAACTTTTATTAAATTAAATTAAAAATCTCAAGCGTCTCATCAGGATGGTACATGTAAGGTATAAGACTGAACAGCCTGACAGACTGTAAAAGAATGAGCAGCAATCACATGTACCATCCTGATGAGGCGGTTATACCACCAGTAACCGCTGAAACGCGTCGATGGTGTTAACTATGTTACACTCATGATAGCCTTATTGATTTGATGGACAATTGGACATGCAACATATGTCCACTCTACTTTATATCAGGCTTTTCATGGATTGATGGTGGTACTGACTATAACAGTCACTGATAGTGTGATAGACATGATGATTAGTCAGTATAAAATGTCTATCGATTTGCACTAAACTAGACGTATTATGTGTGTTTTGTGACTTCAGCCTAATGTGGAACTCTGCTGCGTAAGGAAAGAGTTAAATCACAGTGTTATATGACATTGCTTGTGTCCATATTGAGTGTTTTCCCAGTCCTTCCCCATCCCCCACACAGAATCTTCTTCAACAAAGAGATATCTACTTTCACTTTCAGATTTGGCCACATGTTGTTAAAGACAAAGGCTCCTACTTGAGAGAGGTGGGGAGAGGGGGAGGCGGGGGATTCTATATGATCTGACAAATGAGAATCCTATATGTTACTGATGTAACCTGTTGCACGCCCATTGTGTGTCTGTACAATAAAAGGCCCTGTCTGGCTGTTTCTGGGCAGAGAGCCATTTTGGATATGAGATTGATCAGCTTGTGTCTAATCTGCTCGACGATGTGTGCACACGGTACAATTCGGAAGCTACAAAATACCCCGAAGCCTGCTGGAGAAACCATAATCCAGAACAGTGGCGTCCCTGGGTGGGCGAGTGGATCTGTGAGGTCACAGCCTGGAACGTATAGAGACCGGCAGATAGCATGTGGAACTCAGGGGCCCAAAATCTACAGAACACGGTAAGATTGCTTTATCTACCTGTGTCAAACTGATTTCTAACTGCTAAATCTGCCTGTATCTGATCCAGACTGGACCTTCACTGAAAGACAGGTAATAACTCTAGTTCTGTCCACTCGAAAAACCACCATGTTACCTGTCTAGGGGTATTTTGTATGCTGTGGCTGTTGTCTGAGACGGTTAAACACTGTGTATACAAGACCAAGAGATAAATTCTGTGAGGGTTAATGTGTCAGAAGGGCGGACTCGGCTGTTTAAGTCTGAGGGAGCGCGCCAGAGACACTTGCTCCTAGGTAAACTAGTGTGAGGTTAGGAAGATTTATGATACGCATATTTACCTTTTATGATTGAGCGTGTTATGTTCTCATATGTGAAAAGGTATATACGTGTGAAGTATAGCCGTGGTGTGACGGCTGAAGCTTCCAGAAAACTCTTGGTCATTGAAAATAATCATCAGTCTATGTATATAGCTAAATGTCCTGTCTAGAACGTGTACAAGAAGTGCTCTTCGGGATTACTAGTAGACGGTGGGCTGTTTTAAAGGTAGATGAGATATATACCTTGAGCCGTTGTGGGTATTCTCCAGTAATCCCGTCTGTTTGGTATTATAGAAAGAATGTGCAGTGTTGATTATTGGGGGAGGGGTGCTGATAAGAGAGTGAACTGAAAGCATTTGCCAATTAACCCTTTCTGTTCCCTTTGTCTTGTGTTTTGTAGAATTAATGTGCATTGTAATCTGAGTGGGAAAGAGAGGTTATATTGGAAGGATTTGAAGAAAGCAAATTTTACAAGAGGAACACTATTGTGTCCGGAAACTTCGAATAGGCTAGAATAAGCAGGTAGAATAGAATGAGGGATCAGTACAAGATGTTTTGGAATATGCAAAACATGTAGAAACGTTTTACAAAGAAATGTCAGGTTATGGACAGATAAGCAGAAATGAATATGGTAAGATAGATTGTAGAAAGTTTTCAGAAGATGAGCAGGAAGCCCAGCAGAAAGAAAGGTGTTTTTAGATTGCTAGGAGGAGGTATAACGTAGTTAAGAGATTCAAGAGGGGAAAGCATGTAGGGGGGTATGTGTATTGCTTATGAACAATGTAATGCCTTTGTGTTGACTACAGCCCCTCCCTGTAATGGCGGCCGCGCTTGCAATGTTTACAACCCCACATAGTGTGACTCTGCAGCACTTCCCCCCATGTGCTCACTTTTAGGGTGTGTGATGTTACTTCCTGTCCCTCCCCATCTGGGACAGGACCTGGCCCCGCCCCTTCCTCCTCCAGCGGCCATTTTGCCTCACCTGGGAGATTTGTAGCTCCGCCCCTTTCTGCCTCTGGCGGCCATTTTGCTGCACTTGGGAGGCCTATATTCCCCAATGCCACTGTATCCAGTGCTAACCTCATGATTGTCTGAA
Source organism: Eleutherodactylus coqui (assembly GCF_035609145.1). Lineage (NCBI taxonomy): Eukaryota > Metazoa > Chordata > Amphibia > Anura > Eleutherodactylidae > Eleutherodactylus > Eleutherodactylus coqui. Next base: position 150,447,657 of record NC_089840.1, on the reverse strand, counting down.
GTAAGGTTTTGTTTGACCGGCCTTTGTTACACTCCAAGATGTGGCCACTTTGGATGTGTGATAAGTTCAGGGAAACAAACCTTTGTGGAGATGCAGCTTGGGACATAGTAGATGACTAAGCTGGTTTATAGTGCATGGAAGATTGGAGTTGATGCATGGGAAGCAGAGGCCGGGAATACATGACAGGGGACGCTCTCTCATGTTCCCAGGGGCTCTGTTTTCCACTGCCTGCTTCTCCAATGGATGCTCAGACAGATGATGTTATGGAAGGCTCCTACAGATGGAATAATTTCCCTATAGTCACCCAGCAAACCTTTTCACGCAATTTGGTGAAGTAATTTTACTTTTTATGTGAAGAAAGAGGGACTGAATTGCCCAGAGTAGGATGTTAATTCATCCGTATTCTTTAGTTTTTCCTTAAGTCTTTTGTATATTCTAGTGTCACTCTACACTGAAGCTATAATTATATTCCGACAGAAGAGTAAAAGCTAAACGCTGGACTTCCCCTGAAATACTATTACACTGGGTGACGTAAAATTTGAATTGTGTGGCGCCCCCTTGTGCTAAAAAATGCTAACTGCAACCTGAAAAAAAAATCTAAAGGATATTTTCGCTCAGACTTCGCTGCATATAATGTCACCTTGACCTACAAGGTGCTTGTTTTTGTGCCTCTTGGTTTACTAGTTTGAACGCAATTACTCTTTTTCCATTTTGTATTCCGGTTCAAAAGGGGGGAGGCATAGGTGATCTGGGTCATAGATGATCTAGGTGTTGTAGATCAGCTATTGGGTTTGAAAAAAGTAAATAAATGGAATAAGATAACAAGATTCCAAGCCATGTGAAATAGAACATCAGCACGATTATTTAGTACTAATACACTAAGAAACTGCAGGTATGCAAACAGTTACCAGAACCTCTGTTGATAATGCATATGTTGAGCTTTTTGCAGATGGTACCAGGGTGAGGATTGATGACTCTACATCGGATATGCAGTGGTCACACAACAAGATGTCCTAGAAGCAGAAGCTCTGCCTCCGCATGTCACAGTACAAGAAGCGGAATTGAAGGCCCTCACTGAGGCGAGTAGAGTGGCGAGAGGTAAGACGGCAACCCTTTACACTGACTCCTGGTATGCATTTGGCATAGCTCATGATTACGGCCCAATATGGAAGGCCAGACAGTTTTTACCTTAGCAGGACAACCAATTGAGAATGGTGCAGCGGTGCAGAGTCGCATGGAGGCCCTACTTCTACCTGACAAAGTTGAGAGTTCGCACTGATTCCTACACTGGAGAGGCGAGAGACGACACCCTCGCTGACAGCGCAGCAAAGGCAGCGGCCCTCAAGCCGTGGAAGAAAGAAGAAAAAGATACTGACGGCATGAGTCAGTGGTAAAAACTTTGGACATTGACAAAAATTTGGACTTTGATATGCTAAAGACTTTTACAGTTACAAGCCAGCAAGGAAGAAAAGAATAAATGGACTAATATGGGAGCAGCAGAAACAGGACAGCGTGTGGTGAACAGTCAACAGCACTTGCCTACCACAGTTCCTGTATCCCATGATGGCCCAGCTGATGGACGGAAAGACCCACCTAGTAAAGCAGCAATGACGACGACGCTTGAAAGAGGATAGGCGACTTCTAGGTTCTCTGTAGCTGCTGCATCATTTGTCCGGTTTAGCATGATCTATGCCATGGGTGAGACAGGGCAGAAGTAAATTTGCCACATCACACTTGCCTAGACCACTCTACCCATTTCAGGGATTGCAAATTGACTACGTTCAGTTCCCACTTGTTGGGAAGTATGAATACGTGCTGCTTGCTGTTGTTGATGTCTTTGCAGGTAGGAGGCCGACCCTGTTACCAAGGCAAACAAGTAGGTAACCGCAAAGAAGCTCATGAACGAGGTAAACTGTGAATATGGGGTACCAGAAGTGATTCAGAGTCAGACAGAGGTATAAACTTCGCAGGTGAATGTAACATGTCATGTCTGCTCTGGATGTATCCCAGGCCTTTTACATACTGTACCATCTTTAGAGTAATGGAAAGGTGGAGAGACGTAGTGGCACGCTAAAAGTAAGATACTTAAAAATGACGCCACTTTGGAAAGACTGTCATCCAATAGCCTTATGCAGTGTTAGATATGAACCCAGGGGGGATTATACATTATCTCCCTACGAGATTGTTTGGGCTAGCCCCAAGGCTAGGTCGTTACTATCCTCAGTAGTTACAATTACAATCTGATGTGTTGATTGAGTATGTGATTTCCGTTGTTAAAGAACTAACCAAAGCCTATGCACAGGTGTTCTCTTCCAGACTCAGAGGCAGACACTGGGACACATATCTTGCAGCCTGGGGATTGGGTGTGCGTCAAGAAGTTCCTCAGGAAGCACCCTCTTGAGCCCCGATTTGATGGCCCCTACCAGGTGCTTCTGACTACTGCCACAGCTGTGAAACTAGCCGAAAGACTTACATGAATCCATGCTTCATACTGTATGAAAGCTTCAGATCCGGGAGACCAGTCTTAGTTGTGCCAAAGACATTACTCTGGTTAGGGCTAGTGAGAGAGGAGGGTGGCAACTAGAATCCTTAGTCGGACGAATATGAGGGTATGGTTACCTTCTAGTATAACTCGTCCAATGCACAAGTAGCCGCATATTCCTTCGACTATTGTACTGTGGTCCCGTGTCTAGGCGCAAGATCCCACCGCAGGCCAGATTTAGCTCAGTCCAGCTGGTTATATGACTTATATACCCGGGGAATACAATATGTTTGCGCCACTGATAACGTCTGGGGAGAAGACTGCCGTTATTGGGGATTAGTGGGATGTAACACAGGAATAGACTGGTCCTATAAACCGCGAAGTGCCTCAAATAAGAAAGATAAGAGCGGGAAATCCCTAATTAGTCGTATAACCCTCCTTGAAAATAATAAGGACAGCAGTTATGGGAAGGCTGAACTTAGTATGTTGCTTGGTTTTAATGCGGTTTTTACATTAACCATGGGAGATCAAAGCCCGGGGGACGGAGGGACTTATAGTCTGGGGACATACCGGTACGGGAGGACAGATCCCTTAGGGAAGTTTAAAATAAGGGGTATGGTAGATGCACCCGAATGGAAGCCTTCACTTAGTCCCGTGCCCATAATTAACCCCCTCCGCCGTAAGATAAAGACCTTGACGAACATGATGAGCATAGCCGACCCTACCTTTTGCGGACACCTTGACAGTAGCGACTGGCTACTCTGACCAGAATCTCTGGTTGGAGTTGATGAGGTACAATGCTAACAGGAGCAACAAGTCTAACTGTTGCGTGTGCGGTAGTGCCCGACTACACTCGGGGATGGTCCCCCTAAATCTCCCTGTAGATGCTGAAGAGTGGTTTATTAGTCTCTTCACGAACATTTCCACTAATTACACTGTCCGTGAGAAGTGGAAGAAGCAATACTCTATAACTAAAGTGTTTTGCACCGGAGAGAGAGTATTACTGACTACCCTGGAAACTACACCTGCCGGGCAAATAGGCAGGGTGGAGGGAGATTTTTGGGGAACTCACCAACGGGTATTGCTCCTCCTACGGTACGATAGGAGGGGAATGGACACAGAATCAGGTCCAGTCCTTAGGAGACGTTTACTGGCTTTGTGGAGACATGAGGTAGAGGACCCGCTGGAGGGTAATTGGACAGGGGAGTGTGCCTTAGTAAAGCCCTTATGCTCCTCCACATCCTGTCAGACAACATTGAGGATAATGAGGTTACCCCCAATAGTTAATTTATCTCGATCCAACTCAGTCTGTGTTTTGTGGTTATCCTGTCATGTTGGTCTATCTTTGTTTTCCGCATAGGTACGGCGGTTCCTTCCAGTCTTGTCACTAGGTAGTGTAGGGTCAGGGTGAGGTGACCTGGACGTGTTCACCATTAGGACTATCTCCAGGAGGGACATTGGTGTGGGTGAAGATTAGGGAGTCCCACGCCGTGCGTACCTGTGCACACTACTAGTATTGTAACATTATACTAGAGCGAGAAGAGAGACCCCTGGTGGTAGTTTTGATCTACACGTGTACATTGACGTCATAGGATAGCCAAGGGGGGTACCTGACAAGTTTTAAAAATTAGAGACCAAGTTAAAACTAGATTCGAGTCCATTTTCCTGATTATTATGGTAAATAAACGTTGACTGGATTAATTATGTTTTTTTATAACTAGCAGTGGTTTATAAATTATACTAGAGATGCCTTATAGGGACTAGTCGACCAATAGGACTTACCTCGACTATGACTTTTCAAAATAGAATGGCCTTAGATATGACTTTAGCTAAAAAGGGGAGTGTCTGTAAGATGATAGGGGAGACTTGTTGTACCTACATCCTAGACGACACGTGACCCGCGGGTAAAGACGCACTTGTCATTAAGAAGCTGACCGCACTAACTAAAAAGAGCTAACTTTTGGGACCAGCACTCGCCATGGATAAGCGGGTGGTAAAGGATCCTGGCACAGATGGGCGTCGCTGTTGTATGTGAACTGATGGTTACCTTCTCTGTTCTAGTCTGCTGTGTTATCCCCAGTGTCAGAGAGACCTGTGAAACTGATGCTGGAAAAGCCGCTCCCACCATGAGTTTGCTGGATGCATCCCCAGAAGGAGTGGACAAGTCCTACACCCCCTTGAAGACCCTAAAACGAACCTTCAATGCGCTCCAGTTATAGGCTCATGCGCAGAGAACTGTGAAAATTAGATAGAGAGTTAGAGGATAGACATTTTAAGGGGGGATTGTGATAGACATGATGATCAGTCAGTATAAAATGTCTATCGATTTGCACTAAACTAGACGTATTATGTGTGTTTTGTGACTTCAGCCTAATGTGGAACTCTGCTGCGTAAGGAAAGAGTTAAATCACAGTGTTATATGACATTGCTTGTGTCCATATTGAGTGTTTTCCCAGTCCTTCCCCATCCCCCACACAGAATCTTCTTCAACAAAGAGATATCTACTTTCACTTTCAGATTTGGCCACATGTTGTTAAAGACAAAGGCTCCTACTTGAGAGAGGTGGGGAGAGGGGGAGGCGGGGGATTCTATATGATCCGACAAATGAGAATCCTATATGTTACTGATGTAACCTGTTGCACGCCCATTGTGTGTCTGTACAATAAAAGGCCCTGTCTGGCTGTTTCTGGGCAGAGAGCCATTTTGGATATGAGATTGATCAGCTTGTGTCTAATCTGCTCGACGATGTGTGCACACGGTACAATTCGGAAGCTACAAAATACCCCGAAGCCTGCTGGAGAAACCATAATCCAGAACAATAGTGGGAACTCAGTGCATATCACACTGAATTCCCTTCTGTTCAACTGTTAGCCGCTTTTGGTTGCAAAACATTAAAACCAGCGGCACCTATTTGAATGATAGCAGTTAGATTCAGCCTTCATCTATCGGCTGCATATAGGACTGAGGAGTCCTTTTGAGAGGGTCATTGTTTTTACGGACCTTGTCTTTAGATCTACCGCTTCACTAAACAAAAGACCATACTAGCAATGCTCTAATTTTGGTCTCGGGGTGTAATGATATGGGGCTTTAGTGTCCATCATACTACACATGACATTACCTTTTGCCCCGAAAAATCGCTAAGTGGTATTATCTCTTTACCAGCTCCAATAGAAAATTGCTACCTACATCAGTTACTAATAACAACAATAGTGACTGCATTATTTGGAGCTGTATACAACTATAGTGTTGACCCATGGCAATACACAAATTAGATGTGCCATTGTCACCATAGTTGGTGTACCATACTTATATGGCTGCAGTTGATCTCTGTACATTTATATGTAGTATGGGGAAGGATGCATTTGTCTATATAACACCAACCTCTTTACTTGGAATACCGCTCTACTAAACAGAGACTATACTATCAGTGTTTTGTTTTTGGTTTCGGTACGATATGATATGGTGCTTTAGTGGCTATCACCACACACTAGTCTATTTTGTACCCTAAAAAAAAAACCGTTAAGCGGTATTATATATTTTTTTGCCAGCTCCAAAATAAAATATAAAATTGTTGCTACCTATATTAGTCACCAAGAATTAAAAATAGTGACTATCTTATTTGGAGCTATATACAACTATAGGGCTGACTTATGGCAATATACAAATTAGATGTGCCATTGTCACCATAGGTGGTGTACCATACTTACATCGGTGCAGTTGATCTCTGTACATTCATAAATAGTATGCGTAAGGACTCGTCTATGTAACGCCATTTCTTTTAATTGGAGTCGAATAGTAATAAAGGATCACGCTTGAGATTTTTAATTTAATTTAATAATAGTTATATTTTAGTGATTCCCTCGGTGATACTCTTTGCTTTTAAAGCACATAAACTTAAATAATAGATTGCCTTAGAGTGACTACCCACTAGCGGTTTTTCTTCCGCTGCGAATTCGCCCCGTTTTTTTCCAATTGTCAATGGGACTTTCTAATGTTAAAAATGCAACGCGATGCGACGCAACGCAAGTTACGTTTTCGGTGCGTTGCGTTTTTAATAGAGATGAGCGAGCGTACTCGGCCACGCCCCTTTTTCACGCGAGTACCGCGATTTTTGAGTACTTCCGTACTCGGGCGAAAAGATTCGGGGGGTGCCGTGGGTGAGTGGGGGGTTGCAGCGGGGAGTGGGGGGGAGAGGGAGAGAGAGAGGGCTCCCCCCTCTTCCCCGCTGCTACCCCCCACGCCCCCATGCCTCCCCCCGCCCCCCAGCGCCCCCCGAATCTTTTCACCCGAGTACTGAAGTACTCGAAAATAGCGGTACTCGATCAAGTAATTACTCGAAACGAGTACGTTCGCTCATCTCTAGTTTTTAACATTAGAAAGTCCCATTGACAATTGTAAAAAAAAAAATGCAGCGAATTTGCAGCGGGAAAAAAAAAGCTAGTGAGTAGTCACCCTTAGTGAGGTTGCAGAAAGATACAGCACAATGCTTCACCACTGTATGAAACTACTTAATAACACTTAAAGTATTGATGTAAGTGCACAATGATAAAACAAGCAAACAAAAAAAACTCTCTTGCTTGCTAGGTGCAAATGACTTTAAGGGCATCATGAATTGTTAAAAAGAGGTCGATAACATTTGTGACATGTAAGCAGGTTTTTACTGAGTGCAGTTTAAATGGCCACTGCACTTTGAGACAGCTTCTGTTAATATGATAGCCAATATAGCAAAAGTGCAAATCCCTTTATTTAGCTAAAATGTTGTTTTGTGCTGAAAAATCACTCTGAAGTGCCAACCACAAGGGCTCTCCCTCCCTTCTAATTTGCTGTCTATTGTCAAGTCAAGTCCATCTCTAGTAACGGAGAGCAAATATAGGAAGAGAATTAGGGTAATGACATGCTGTCCATTGAAGTCTATGGAGGGGGAGACATAAATAGAGACTGAGAAAGACTCTGCAGGCTCTTCTCCACAAGCGTAGGTGTTTTTACGTGCTCCCGCCGGTGCCGTAAAAGCGCGTGTACGGGCGCACAAATCTAATGTTCGTGCACCCATTCACACGGTAAGTGCCCGACGCATATACGCCGAGGCCGCAATGCAGTTGCCTCCACTTCCCTCCCCCTCGCTGGCTCACCTCCTCTCTTCTTCCCTCCAGCTGTTTGCAATGGGAGTGGGCGGGACAGGGGCAGAGCTAAGCATCCGCCCCCTCTCCTCCTCTCCGGCCAGCAATGGGAGGGGGCGGAGCTTAGCTCCATCCCCCTTCCCCATTGCAAACAGCTGGAGGGAAGGAGAGAGAAGAAGAGAAGTGTGAAGGAGTTTAGCAGTCATGCTGTTAAGCTCCCTCCCACCTCCCTTCTCTAGCCGCTGTCATTGGCTTCCATAAGACCCTATGCAGCAGCCGATGTATTCCGGGCACAAAGATAGTTCCAGGACATAAAAGCGTCCGGCGCTATATTTGCCAGCCGGACACTTTTATGCCATGGGAATACACCTGTGTGATCTCATGCATTGGAATCCAATGCATCATATGGGAGCGTTGATCGTCCTGCCATAAAGACGGCGGCTGATATATGCTTGTGTGAATAAGCCCTGCAGCAGCTAACTAGTGAGTGATTTACAGTTATTGGAATCACATCTACATTGCTCAGTACTTTCCAGTGTCCTCCGTGATGCTATTATTCATGTATGTGCTACAGAAGCTTAGGGAGCAGAATCTGCTGTTTTTTCCAAAAACAGTGGATAGAAGGCATCATGGCGGTGTAGTGGCCCAGAGTTAGGGGTCCCCTCCAGCACCTAAGAATACATGTTATGTGTTTGTCTCATGCAGTGTCTTGAATGTAGAGTGAACTAGATTTATGTGTATTGGGTGTTTGCAGGCATGAATGGGTTAATGTCTGGTCATGTCTGCGGATGTCTAGAAATGTATTGTTTTGTCCTGTGTGCAGTATAAGAGAAGGGTCACATGTCTGTGTGAGGGGAATGAGAATGTAAGAGAGAAGGAAGAAAAAATGCAGAGAGAAGCTAAGAGAGGAGACATGGAAGAGTCAGAGAGGTGGTCTGCTGTTCCTGCCAGGGCCTAGCCATGCAAAGAGATTACCTATTGCCTCCATTTGTAGAGAGAGTGAAAGCCCAGACATGATAGAAACACATCGGTGTACAGCACCGGAGAAATGGAAAACCGCTACTAAGCGAGAGGAACATGAGTGTATGACAGGAGAGAGAGAGTGTGCCGGGAGAGAAATCTTACAGATAATTTAGACTGTGGATTATCCAAATTCCCTGAGAATCCTACCTGCTGCACAACTACAATTTGCTTCTGTACAAAGACTGTTTTATTTGGATATACTTTCAAGTGTTTAAGTAAACGAACGGAATTGACCGTTTCCAGTTCTCATTTAGAAAATACCCTGTGTATGGACTACTTTATTACATCTAAGAGATCCTCCACAGAGGATTGAATGGCTGCGTCACGAGTCACAAATAGGACTACAGGTAACCACTAGTTCCCATTTTGTAATCTCCCCCTGCGATAACGGGGTTGCGTTGGGAGATACCCTTAGAGGAGGAGATGATAGAGCCACTTGTGACAAGGCCTTTCTGTACCCCACTGTCTCCTCAGCTGAGGGCCTGCTCCTCGGATGCTGCAGGAGCCTTCCCTATCTCAAAAGAAAAAAAACAGAAAAACCCGAAGTTGTCAAAAGCTGGAGTACTAGGCATGAGCCCAGGGCTCAAAATGTAAGGGAAAGTTACTGAAAACCAGTGATGGAGGTGCTGCCAACCAGGTGGGCCCACTGAATAGTGGGTGGACTAGATATGCAAATACAAAGAACTGGTTTATCGACACAACCCTCCAGTGAAAAGTTGTCAGGCAATGGGATGAAACATTCTACTTCTCTTTTTATTTAGTGAATTAAAACCAACAGTGGATACATGTTTTGGGGTGAACCTCTTCATGAATCTTATGCCTGGGTACTAAACAAATAGGTCGTGGTTAGAGATGAGCGAGCACGCTCGGATAAGTCAGTAACTGCATTCTTGTCCGAGCATGCTCAGGTGGGCGGCGGGGGATAGTGGGGGGTAGCGGGGGAGAGAGTGAGAGAGATCTCTCTCTCTCCTCCCCGCTACCCCCTGCCACCCCACCTGAGCACGCTCGGACAAGAATGCAGTTACTCAAGAAGAGCGAGGCTCGCTCGAGTAACTGACTTATCCGAGCATGCTCGCTTATCTCTTGTCATGGTACATAAAATGCAATGGAGAATGACCCTTGTGAGACGGTGACCGGCAAGGTGCTGGAGGGAAGGTATATCTCGCCTAGGATGCTCTCCTATGCTGCCTTGGGGAGCGCTTGGGCAGATGCGTGCCACCGAGCAGCCTGGGCTCGGTGGAGGAATCCGGCAGTTTAGTGTTAGTGGCATTAAGCCACTAACACGTTGTAGTGAGTAAGTGGCTCCAAGCCGCATAATCCGGGCCGGCTTTTCCTGGAGTGACCAAAGTGAAGGGTGGGATGGTCACTCCCACGTACCAGGTGGGGCTGGTACCAGGCCATATAAAGCCTGGGCCTACAGGGCCAGCAGGAGAGCTGAGACCTTTGCAGGTCTGAGAGTCCTGGCTGGCTGTGTGCAGGAGCTATTTGTTACCAGAGTGTAGACAGGGACACTACATGTATAGTAAGTGCTCAGACGAGCAGGATTTATGTTATGTTTGCCTGATGTTAAGGCCTGTATTTTGCTTTTGTTTGCTTGGAAATAAACCCAGGCAAAGCCTGGACTAAAGACTTTATCCTATGTGTCACTGTCTCTGACTGCTTATGCCCAGGCTGCTACCGATCCTAAACGCTAATCCCTCACATATGGTGTTTGGATGCGGGCAGCGGTCTTAAAGAGACATACACCAATTAATGGACATTTTGCTGCAGCAGCTGGTGAACCGTTGCTAAGGGCAACCGCCCAAGAGAGATTGACTGGAGAGTGCTGTGACCCCCATGTCCTGGGTGAAAGCTGCAATGGTGCAGAAATCAGACACTGCCAAGATGGAAGAACTGATAAAGCAGCTGGTGCAAATGAATGTACAGCAGCAACAAACGTTGGCTCAGCAGCAACAAATGAACATGCAGCAACAACAAACGTTTGCTCAGCAGCAACAAATAAACGTGCAGCAACAGCAAGCGTTGGCCCAGCAGCAACAAGTGACGGTGACCCAGCAAAAGATCCATGAGGAGGCCATGAGAGCTCAAACCGAGACTAATGCTCTCCTGGCGCAAGGTGTGCAGAGATCGGCTGGTTCGCTCCCCACCACCCGTACCGCGGTACAGGCGGCCTTACAAAAGATGACACCCACCGATGACATTGAGGCCTATCTCGCGGTCTTTGAGAGAGTGGCCGAGAGGGAGAAGTTACCGGCGCCTCAGTGGGCTGAGGTAGTAGCGCCTTTCCTGACGGGAGAACCCCAAAAGGCCTACTTTGACCTCGGTGACCAGGATGCCAAGGACTATAATAGGCTCAAAGGTGAGATCCTGGCACGCTTGGGCGTGGACACCCAGGTGCGCTCCCAGATGTACGACCTGTTCCACCTGGTGAAAAAGTGGCTGCAGCCGGAGGAGTCGTCCCCGGCAGAGATCGTACAGAAAGTGGTTCTGGATAAGTTTATACGCTCGTTGCTCCCCGCAATCCAGCGCTGGGTAGGACAAGGAGGTCCCCAGGACGTGGACCAACTCGTGAGCCTCGTCGAGAGGTATAAAGCCACGGAGGACTTACTGCAAGCCGTGCCTCCTGGACGTTCCAACCCCAGGAACAGCAAGTCGGCTGGAGCCCCTGGTAAGACTGTTCCATATGTAAGGGGTGTCAAAAGTGTCCCAAGGGGAGGCGGCTCAGAGGGGGATCGTTTGGGGCAGAGGAGGAGCCCCAAATGGACATTCGGGTCCCGGGTAGAACCCCAAGGAGACCGGGCCTCCATACGATGTTGGCGCTGTCATGAGCCCGGGCATCTTGCTGCCAACTGTCCACTTACCGTGGAACCAATGGACTGTGACTCTGCCCGGCGGAGGTCGATGTTCGCACGGCCAGTGTGTTCTGCAGAGACTGCATCAGAGACTGATCGACCATTATGTCACCTAAAGGTGAATGACTTTGCGGTGACAGCTCTACTGGACTCAGGGAGCTTGGTTACGCTGGTGCACTCCAGCCTGGTCGATCCCACAACCTTCGCCGGCCGTCGCATGGGGGTTGTTTGTGTGCATGGGGACACCAAGGAGTACCCTATTGCCCTTGTAAGACTTGATACTCCGTGTGGACTTGCCACCCATGAGGTGGGCGTCGTAAAATCCTTAATGCACACCGTGATCCTCGGGAGAGACTTTCCCCTATTTTGGGACTTGTGGCGACACCGAGGGTCGTCTGTAAATAAGGTTCATGATAATACAAATGTGCATGATGTGTGTCCAGAACCGTTTGACCCTGAGGGTACGGTTCCAGCAGTAGGGGTGACCCCAGAGGATGGGGATAACTTTCCCTTAACAGTACTGGCGGGTGAGACAGAGGTACAGGACGAAGTGGTTGCTATGCCTGACTTAGAGGTCTCACGTGCCAATTTCGGAACTGAGCAGCTCCGAGACCCGACCTTAATAAAGGCCAGGGAAAATGTTAAAGTACTGAATGGGGAGCCTCAATTCCCGGGGGCTGATACTGTGTTTCCACACCTGGCAGCCAATCAAGAGTTGTTGTATCAGGTTGACAAGGTCCGTGGGGAGGTTGTGGAACAGCTGGTGGTACCTCAGTCTTATCGCAGGATGGTCTTAGACCTAGCGCACAAGCATGTGCTGGGAGGTCATCTCGGGAGCGAAAAGACTAAGGAACGCATCCTTCAGCGTTTTTTCTGGCCGGGGGTACATGGTGATGTAAAACGTTACTGTGAGTCGTGCCCGGAGTGTCAGATAACAGCTCCTATGCCCCATTACCGGAGCCCCTTAGTGCCCTTGCCCATCATAGAGGTGCCGTTTGAGCGGGTCGCTATGGACCTAGTTGGGCCCTTGGTAAAGTCTGCCCGGGGTCACCAACATATATTAGTGGTTGTAGACTATGCCACCCGTTACCCCGAAGCCATTCCTTTACGCAATACGTCATCCAAGGGTATTGCAAAGGAAGTACTTCACATGTTCTCCCGCACGGGCATACCAAAAGAGATCCTGACGGACCAAGGAACCCCCTTTATCTCAAAAGTCATGAAGGAATTGTGTAAGCTGCTGAATATTAAGCACTTACGGACGTCGGTGTACCACCCACAGACGGATGGTCTGGTTGAGAGATTTAATAAGACCCTGAAAAGCATGCTAAAAAAGGTAGTCAATAAGGATGGAAAGGACTGGGACTGTCTGCTGCCATATTTGATGTTCTCAATCCGTGAAGTCCCACAATCCTCCACTGGGTTCTCTCCCTTTGAATTAGTGTATGGTAGACATCCCCGAGGGCTCCTTGATGTAGCTAAGGAGACCTGGGAGCACGAGTCCACGCCCTACAGGAGTGTTATTGAACACATCTCCCTCATGCAAGATCGAATTGCGGCGGTCATGCCCATTGTTAAAGAACATTTACAGCAGGCTCAAGTAGCCCAAAGCCGGGTATATAACCGGTCCGCCAAGGTGAGAACCTTCAACCCTGGGGATCGGGTACTAGTGCTGGTGCCCACCCTAGAAAGTAAATTCCTAGCAAAATGGCAAGGGCCCTATGACATAATTGAGAAAGTCAGAGAGGTAAATTATAAGGTATACCAGCCAGGTAGGCGGAAACCAGAACAATTGTACCATGTAAACCTAATTAAGCCATGGAAGGACAGAGAAGCCCTGACTGCAGTGAGCACCCCCCATGGTGCGGTCCCAGAGGTGTGTGTATCAGGGTCCCTGTCCAAATCCCAACAACAAGAGTCGAGGGAATTTATACAGCGTAATTCAGATGTGTTCTCTGATATACCAGGGCGTACTGGTGTCATAAAACACGACATTATAACTGAACCAGGGGTAAAGGTTCAGTTGAAACCGTACAGGGTTCCAGAAGCCCGCAGACGAGCCATCTCAGAGGAGGTCAAGAAAATGCTAGACCTCGGAGTAATTGAGGAGTCGAAAAGCGAATGGTCCAGCCCTATCGTGCTGATACCAAAACCTGATGGCTCTCTGCGCTTCTGTAACGACTTCCGGAAGCTAAATGACGTGTCAAAATTTGACGCATACCCAATGCCGAAAGTGGACGAGTTAATTGAGAGACTGGGTCATGCCAGGTACTTTTCCACTCTCGACCTTACTAAAGGCTACTGGCAGGTTCCCCTTACAGAGAGCGCGAAAGAAAAGACTGCGTTTGCCACACCAGAAGGGTTGTTTCAGTACATCTGCCTACCCTTCGGTTTGCATGGAGCCCCAGCAACCTTCCAAAGATTGATGGATATCATACTCAAACCCCATCGTCAATATGCGTCAGCATATTTAGATGATATCATCATCTTTAGCGAAGACTGGGACAGCCATCTACCCAAGGTACAGGCGGTACTGAACTCCCTTAGAAAGCAGGGCTCACAGCAAACCCAAAGAAGTGCGCCCTGGCTCTTGAAGAAGCACGATACCTGGGGTATATAATAGGTAGGGGTATTATAAAACCCCAGGTCAATAAAGTTGAAGCCGTTCAGAACTGGCCACAACCCACAACTAAAAAGCAGGTGAGAGCCTTTTTAGGCATTGTAGGGTACTATAGGCGGTTCGTGCAAAACTTTGCCAGCATAGCAGCGCCCCTAACAGACTTGACCAAGAACAGTAAGTCAGTCATGGTCAAGTGGAACCCTGACGCAGAAAAGGCGTTCCAAGAATTAAAACGGGCCCTCTGTAGACGTCCAGTGTTAGTCACACCCAATTTTAAAAGGGAATTTATTGTCCAAACAGACGCGTCCGATGTAGGACTGGGAGCAGTTCTGTCCCAAGAAGTAGAGGGAGAGGAACATCCCGTAATTTATCTGAGCAGGAAGCTCACGCCACCAGAAAAAAATTACAGTATCGTTGAGCGGGAGTGCCTAGCCATCAAGTGGGCTCTGGAATCCCTAAAATACTACCTGCTAGGTAGGCACTTCAGGCTGATCACAGACCACTCCCCCTTAACCTGGATGTCACAGGCAAAAGAAAGAAATGCCAGAGTCACTAGATGGTTCCTGACCCTGCAAAATTTTAGCTTTTCGGTAGAGCACAGGGCCGGAAAGCTACAGGGCAATGCCGATGCCTTATCAAGGACGCATTGCATGACGGCGAAAGGTGTCCGACCCCACAGGCTCGAACAGAGGGGGAGGGTATGTGAGACGGTGACCGGCAAGGTGCTGGAGGGAAGCTATATCTCGCCTAGGATGCTCTCCTATGCTGCCCTGGGGAGCGCTTGGGCAGATGCGTGCCACCGAACAGCCTGGGCTCGGTGGAGGAAGCCGGCAGTTTAGTGTTAGTGGCATTAAGCCACTAACACGTTGTAGTGAGTAAGTGGCTCCAAGCCGCATAATCCGGGCCGGCTTTTCCTGGAGTGACCAAAGTGAAGGGTGGGATGGTCACTCCCACGTACCAGGTGGGGCTGGTACCAGGCCATATAAAGCCTGGGCCTACAGGGCCAGCAGGAGAGCTGAGACCTTTGCAGGTCTGAGAGTCCTGGCTGGCTGTGTGCAGGAGCTATTTGTTACCAGAGTGTAGACAGGGACGCTACATGTAT
The DNA here is from genome assembly GCF_035609145.1 of Eleutherodactylus coqui. Taxonomy (NCBI): domain Eukaryota; kingdom Metazoa; phylum Chordata; class Amphibia; order Anura; family Eleutherodactylidae; genus Eleutherodactylus; species Eleutherodactylus coqui. The sequence goes on along the minus strand of NC_089840.1, from coordinate 150,432,461 downwards.
AGTAAGTGCTCAGACGAGCAGGATTTATGTTATGTTTGCCTGATGTTAAGGCCTGTATTTTGCTTTTGTTTGCTTGGAAATAAACCCAGGCAAAGCCTGGACTAAAGACTTTATCCTATGTGTCACTGTCTCTGACTGCTTATGCCCAGGCTGCTACCGATCCTAATTGCTAATCCCTCACACCCTGTATTGAAATGATTGTGAATTGTAATCCAGCAAGCCGATGACGTCACCACATTCACTTTCCTCTCAGTGGCATAGAATGCTGTATTCAAAAACGTGGTAAAACGCGACGCATTGTGTATAAAAACACTTAAACACCAAAAACAGGACAGCACTCGAAAAATGCCACATTAGAACGCTGGTCTGTTTCCTTTCACTTTTTATTACATTGTTTATGTTATAACTACCTCACTACTTTGTATGTTGGTACCCCAGAGCATGTCTGATGAAGGGGTTCACCCCGAAACACGTATCAATGACTGGTTATAATTCAGAGAAGTCGGATATTTTATCCCATTGCCTGACAACGTTTCACTGGAGAGTTGCACTGTTATACCAGATCTTTAGAAAATTAGAGATACAGGCTAAAGGGGAAAAAACTGGTGAAAAATGCTGCATACGAGTCATGCAATGACCAGAATTATTATGAACACACAAGGCAACATATTCTAAAAAGTCATCTGAAAGTGCAAGGACACTTTAACAACATCTGCAAGGAAAAACCTTTTTATGATGTGACAATGCTAAAAAGATCAAACATGGCCAAAATACGCTGGTCAGTCACTGGCCATATGCAGCTTACATCCTGGGTGGGTGGTACTTAACGTAAACTTATGTTCTGTAGATGGCATGGGCTCAGAAGTGAGCCTGCGCCATCCTGCAGGGAAAATCAGCTGTGATTGGCAGCCAACCTCCAGCTGCAATAGCAAGGATCAGTGACAACACCAATACCCTCTGTTAACCCCTTACATGCTGCGATAAATATAGAACATGGCATGTATTTGCTGTCCCAGACACACAGCTGTCAGTCCGCACCAGTCAACCATGATCATCCCTACTCTACTTCACCCCATGCCAAATCCCCCGCAACCTTCAAAGCAGTCCACATGAATCAGCCTGAGGAGCTGTTTGATCATACAGTGACAGGGATGTCAATCAGGCTGTCCAAACAACTTGAGGAAGAAGACCAAGACATAGAATGCACTGATGCCCAACTATTTTTTCTCAGAAGAAGAATATAAGGGTGGGTCAGTGCGCCTAGTCAGCCCTCCATAGGCAAGGTGTATACAGGGGGATGTGAACATGCATCTGCCAGCTCCTGGTGCTCACTGCAACATAGAGTCCACTCAAGAGAAAAAGGGCAATGAAGAAGTAGAAGAGGATGTAGTACTCAAGCCACAGTGGGACACAAAGAAAAAATTACCAGACCTGCGATAACTTTATAAGTAGTAGGAAGAGAAAATAAGCAGACTTACATAGCAAGGGGATTTCTGAGGCATAAGAGACTCCCCAAGGCAGCAAGGGTTGTGAGTCCGAGGAAATCAAACTCCACCATGGTATCACAGTGGTAAATTTTTTGATCATATTTAATCTCAGGGATGTAAAACATAACATGCTCAATATACACAATCAAACAGGACATATACTGTTAAATGCTAATAAAAAATGGCTGCGGTGTGTTTCGGCACATAAAATACAGAATACAATTTAAACTCACCGTCCTAATCCACAAAGTCCTCCACAGCACCACACCACCCTACATTGCCTCCCTCATCTCAATCAACCACCCAGCCCGCACCCTCCGCTCTGCTAACGAAATCAGACTAAATGCCCCTTTAACTCGAATCTCTCATTCTTGCCTCCAAGACTTCTCCAGAGCAGCACCAGTCCTCTGAAACACACTACCAAAAGCTATCCGGGATATCACTGCCACACAAAACTTCAGGCATGCTCTAAAAACGCACCTCTTCAAGGAGGCATACCATATTCCCTAAGCCAAACCCTCTTTACTCTGCCTGATAACATGCTCTCTGTCCTACCAACTGCAATTTTCCTGCTAGCTGTAATTAACCGACACCTGCAGCCATACCGATTCAGCCATTATATGGCCCAATTTGACTATTGTCTATGTATATAGCATCCCTTACTCTCCACCTCGCCATACTGTGCACCTCTCCAGACCCTTTACCTTCTGTATCACCTCATTATTTGTAGTGTGTAAGCTCCTTGGAGCAGGACCCTCACCCCTATTGTTTCCATCAACTGATTACTTCATGTAACTGTGGTTTTGTTTTTATTTCCCCTGTATTGTAAGCGCTGCGGATTATGTTGGCGCTATATAAATAAAGATTATTATTATTAATAAAACAAAGTGCCTTTTAAAAAGTCATAACTTCTTTAGTTATCCATCAATATCGCTGTATGAGGGCTTGTTTTTTGTGGGACAAGTTGTATTTTTCAATGGTACTATTTAATTTACCATATAATGTACTGAAAAACTTAAAAAAAGTGGAGTAAAATGAAGAAAACAAAACAAAACACATTCCACCATCTTTCGGTGCACAAACTGTAACAAAAATGACATAATAACTTCATTCTATGGGTCAGTATGATTAGTATGATACTAAACTTATATAGTTTTTTTTTTTTGCTGTACTACTTTTATTTTTTTTCAAAGACATTAAATTTTTTAAAAATTATTTTCTGCTGCCATCTTCTGCACGCAATAACTTTTTTATTTTTCATCGACATAGTTGTTCAAGGGCTCATTTTTTGCAGAACATCCTGTAGTTTGCGTTGCTGCCATTTTGGAATACATTCAATTTTTTGATCACTTTTTATTGCATTCTTTCTTGTAGGCAGGAAGACCAAAATAGCACAACTCTGGCGTTCCTTTTTTTTTTTCCGGACGACGTTCACCGAGTAGGGTAAATAATACGTTACTTGGATAGATCGAACTTTTACGGTTGCAGCGATATTAAATACGTATTTTTATTTCATTATTTAGATTATGTTATTGTAAATATAGCAAAAAGTTTGTTTTGAACTTGTATTACTTTTTTTTACTTCTAGTAAAATTTTATTCTTTCTATTTTTCCTGTTTTTTATTGCCCAGAGAGAACAACAACTTGCGATGCTTTGATCGCTCCTGCAGTATGATGTAATGTCATAGTATTACATCATACTGTGATCAGTCAGGCAGTCTATCAAGCCACCCCAAGGATATGGCTTGATAGGCATTCTGCCAAGACAGCCCTTGGGCCTTTTCAGAAGGCCCCTGGCTGCTATGACAGCTACATGGCTCCCTGCGATCTCATCGTGGGGGGCCGATGTTCGGGGGATTTAAATGTCACTGTCAGAACACCTGAGGAAACCTGGCTTATCCTAGATTGTAAAAGGCAGGAACACTAGACAAGGACGTAACACACAACAGACATCTGTACACCTACAGATGCAGGGGCATTCAAACGTAGGACATTGTTCACACAAGGCGTCTGTACACTGTAGAAGGGTAGTACACAGAATGGCCTGTAAGGGGCTGTAGACAGGTATGCTTGTACCTGGAAAGAGAGAATGCCTGTGGGTGTGGCAGCTGAGTGGAGGCCTTCAGGAGGAGACAGCTGGGATTAAGATGTTGTTGTCAATGGCAGCTCTACTGTCTCTCCCTGAAGAACTTAGAAACGGCCCAGCCCAGCAGTGCACAGTGGTAAAAATAGTAGAAATGGTGGTAATTGTTTGATTTGGAATGTCCACGTGACGCCAGTGCCTCTTAGAGTAATGAAATAGATGAATCACATAAAGAGTCAATAACCCAATCGTTGGTTAAACCGGAGTCACACTATTTACTTAACACTGATAACATTGGTTTTCTCAGTACAGACTGAACAGTCTTAGGTAACAACAGATCTGGACCATCTGTCCCCTTAGAGTCACCATCCCCCTTCTGTTTGCTAACAATCTATCCCATCAACATAATAGCCATCAGTCTCAGTTATCTGATGGTGGATTTTAAAGAGAGTTCTTTCAGTGTGGCAGGGAGGCAAACAGACATTCTCTTGTTCCTAGTTTCTAGACCCTCTCATCGTGAACTTAACTGACACTTCATACATTCACTCACGCCCGACTTTTACTCCAACTGGAAGACGTGAAGTCAATTCCGTCACACCTCTCTGTGGTTAAGCAGGGAAGTATGTAACATACTCTGCCAACTTCTCTTCCAAGGTTCGTTCCACAGACCCTTCATTCCCAAAGGGGTCTCAATCCGATTGCTGATTAAGATGGGCTTTCTCAAGCCTTTTAACAGAGTTGGGCCTGAGACTCCTACACATGTCCTCCTCCCCGACTACATCTCATCTTCTTTTTCTTCTCTTTCCACGCCCCTAACCCGCTCACTCTTCCTTTTTACAACCATGAGCAGTTTAGGGTGACAGGAACACAGACACATTACAGTCAGGTGACACAAAAACTAGACACATAGACAAAACACAAGAGGGAGACATGCAAGAGTTGTGGGGTCCCTACTCTACTCCGAGACACTACAGTTAGAAGTAACATGAAAGTATCAGTTCCTGCCACACTCAGGAGGAGGTTGGCTGAAAGCCGGAGTGAGAAGCTGTAGCAGCAGCCATCAGGAACTAGAAGTCTGAGGTCTGGCATAGACCAGTCTAGTCCCAGCACAAGATCTGACAGAGAAGTGCACCCTCTAGATGCCCCGGGTAGAGAATTGTGGCGGGGACCCTGTGTTATGACCCCTGAGATTGTTGTGTGTTCCACCATGCTAAATACTGAAAACATTTGCGGTCATATGAAATAAAAGCTGTTAGATGCCAGAATGTCAAGAGATCCATGTCTTTGGAGTTTTAATGCACATGGTGCCCACCCTGCTGATTGGTAATGGCAACCCTTTAAGTGAGTAACCCCCAGATTGCCACAATTGGTGGAGAATGCACTGTCAGAGAATGGCACATAAAGCTGCAGGCTGCATTTAAAGGGCCAGGAGGCCGAAAGTGTCGTTGCCATGAGCAATGAAGGTTTGCAGGCTGCATTTAGAGGGCTAGGAGTCCGAAAGTGTGATTGCTATGGGAGACCATCAAAAAGTGTTTATAAGTGGAATTTTGCATGTATGGATGTCCGGAGGCAAAGTGGCTGGTCAAGTCTCATTGGAGTGCAAATGCACTCGCTGTACCTGAGAAAGTGAACTGTGACCAAAGTATTTCTTCAGTCTCTCCAGAGAAGCTGTAGTATGGCAGGTTGAGTCCAGGGAATAGGGAGATTGTTCCAGGAACTCCTGAAACGGTGCAGTATGGACTTGAAAGGACTGACACAAATGAATGTTGCATAAAATATTGATTTTGCAGGATGGCACAGTGAAAGCTGCACAGTGTGCATGGATATTTATGAAAACAGTATGGCTTAAAATGAGTTGCAGAAAATGTTTTCCATTGACACAGAAGTCTCATGTGAGGAGGATTGTGGAATATTTGGTTCTGTTTATGATGTGTCTAGAATTTGTAGAAATGTTCCCCAATCTACACAGGTGAAGGCAGAGTCTGAACAGGCTGCTACAGGGAGCAGGGAGTTCAACTACAACCCATGCCTTAGTGGTAGAGAGGAGAAATAGTATGTAGTACTATAAGTCAATGAATCCTAGAGAGAGGAGTTGCCGCTGGAGTTTTCTGTGAAACTGAAACAGTAGCTAGTAGCAACCAAATGTTGGCTGGGACAGCAGATGGTAAAAGGGCAAGAAAAAAGAAAAAGAGAAAGAATACTGCTTCTAATAAGACAGAAGATATAGTCAGTGCGGACCAGCGTGGTCTAAAATGCAAAAGAAAGAGAAAAGTTACTTAGAGTTCAGGAGGAACTTGTAAAGATGCAAGCTTACACAAATTTTGAGAAAGCCTATCAAGCTGTGAATAGAAGATATGACATGCAGTTTAAAAAAAAACTGTCTATGAGAAGAGGCCAGGAGGCAAATGCTATTGGTAGAAAAGGAAACAGAGAAACTCCAGAGAGAAGAGGAGGATGCTCTCAAAGAAACCACTGAGGTGAAAACATAAAGTGTGACTGTCTTAAAGGAGAATGAGTGACTCAGAACATTAGATAAAACTGAAGCTGAAGAGCAAACCGCTCACTGTGAACAGGACATTAAGAAAATGAAAATAAGAGCCCAAGAGTTAGAGATGAGGCATTGCAAGTCTGTCACTGACTCAAGGCTTGGGTCTCTTACCAGGGAAGATTTCTCCTGCTTCCCTATTAATTTTCATCATCTTCTTTATCTGTTCCAGTCTACTGAGGCGGGCCTTTGTGCGACAGCATCTACCCTGTAAATGGACAATTGCTTTAAAAACAATACAGTACCATCTACCTCCTATCCCCTTTGTATTGTTACCACTCTACAGACTTTTTACACCTAAGGCTTCCTTGTCAGCTATTGTTATAACTGCGGGTAGGCACGGTGGTCGAGATGTACTTGGAAAGAAATTTGTAATCTTCATCATGTAGTTGGGGGGTAATATATCGTTGGTTGTATCTACGCTACCTGGTGACTAAAATTCAAACCATGCAGTCATCCATATATATCCTGGGACAAATGACAATTTCAGCTCTTTATTATAATTGATGCAAATCAGTAAAAACCTATGTCTACATGTGGCCTTGTGCTGACCTGGTACCATCTCCTGTAATGGTTTTGTCATTGATCATTATGATATATATATAATCTGAGCCATACAATTGTGGTCTGACAACTACCTATTTTGGTAGCTGCGGAGTTTTGGTACACAGAACATTTTTGTCATGTCCCTTATCTAGATCTCTGGCAGCTATTGGATGGTTTGAGGCACATCTCTATCTTGTAGTAGTTGCGCTGGGTCTCAGGGCACGATCGCTCCATGTATTGCATAGCAGTGTGCATCATGTGACCAATGGTCACGTGATTGGCATAAGCTCTGATGTCCCGCATGTCATATGCGCATGCGTGCGGCCTTTAGCTTCCCTGATGCCATGACGACTGGACCCTACCTACATGATGATGTAGGGACACGCCCCTCTCCCCTATTGGCGCCTGGCCTTTACTGACAACGGAGATGTTTACAGTAAGTGCATACTCCATTCCTCATGAATCCCACTGCTTCCAGCAGTGATCGGAATGGAAATCCTGTAAGCAGCATAGCTGCCTAGCTGCAGTATTCAAATGGAATAACCATACTGGGCTCTGCATATAATATTTGGCACTTCAGAAGCAGTTAAGGGTATGGCATCTGCATTGTCCTATGCCCTCTACTCCATGATTGGACCTTTAAAATTGACCTAACCCTGTAGGTGGTGTCTTGGGCACTATATCAGTGGGGGTTTCTCCACAGACTCACTAATGCTTGTTGCCTACCATCAAGGCAACAGGCTATATCGCCTTACTTTGTTGTATTTTATGCTGATCTGGAGCAACCTGTAGAGAGCTAGAGCCAGCAACCGAGCAAACCCAGACCACAAATGCTGCACTAAATTAAGCAGCAACTTCTAGTATGGCGATAGTTCAGCCATTATTGCGCTTGTAGCACATGCTAGTGTTAACCTGCAGGCATAACAACACTTGTCAACATTATCGGGGAGTGCTATTTTGTAATGGTACTGGTGACTGTGCTCGTTAATAAGCAAGAAAATTGACTTAGGTAGCAGGGTCTATCTATTTAGATAGGGACTATTATATTTCATGCTCCTTGTCATTTCCAATTCTTTATTCATTGCTGAGACTCCAGCTATAGCTGCTTCAATATACATATCTCCTTGTTTCATCTTTAACCTTATGAAGTTTTGAATAATGTTAACGTTTCCTAATGAACTGTAAAACTTGCAGGGAAATGCGTTGAACTATAGGAACAGCAATTGCCCAAAACCATAATATTGGGAATATAGCTAAATCTTGGCACATCGTAACTGTTTTTTGGACAATTTTATTGTAAGACTTGATTACCAATATCCCATCAAAATTGGCAGCTATGTATTGGGATCAATCACTTTCGTCTGTTTTTTTTATTAACAGATTATTAACCCCAAGGGGATTCTACCTTATTTATGTAGCGCTGGAGAGGTGGTAGATTTTGTTTTGTTGCCAGTTACATGGGGAAAACAGGGAATTACCTACCACCTATCAACCTCCATCTTTGAATCTCCCCTTATGAGCTACATAATTTTTACTTCTTGCTCTACCTTCACGGACACAACCATAGGTTTGTGTCTGATTATTGTTTGTCTGTTCTAGCCCTAAGTATTTTAAGGTAACATTAATAAAATTTAGTTTTAGAAGTACATGTCTACTCTGTGAAGGGCAAGTCAGAAAGAGAGTCTACAGATTTGCATGATCAAATTGCAGAGTTAAAATACAGTTAGCAAAGAGAAATGGTGAATTGGAGTTTCAGATAAGTGAGCTCAGAGAAAACCTGGAAATGGGGAAAACTGCTTGAAACTGGGCAGAAAAGCAAACAAAGATCTTGGAAGATATACTGGACCTTAAGGAAGCCCAAGAGGCACTCCCTGAGCAAGTGGTGACCCAACTACAGATAAGCCAGGATGAGGAAGCTGAAGTATATGAAACCCAGATCCTGAAGCTGACTGAACAGCTAAAGCAAACTGAAAAGTTGAAAAAGGCCTTGGAAAAGGCCAAACAGACTTTTGAAAGTAAATGTACTGGTATTACCCATAAGTTGAATGTGCTATTGGAAGACAAGCGTGATTCTGAATGCAAGAGAAACACAGTAGAGACAGTTTCAAGAGCTACAAGAAAAAAATCACAGGTGACAGAGTACAGGCAGAGCTGTCTGAGAAGATGAACAAACTGAAGGTGAAATTGAAAGCTCAGATCGAAGAGTCTCAAAGGTAATTGCAAGAAGAAACACACCAGAGGTTTGTGTTAGGTTGTCAATCTGGGACCTGTGGTTCTACAGGTTTCCATGAGCACAGCTTCACAAGTGAAGGTTAATTGAGCTGGCTGGGTGTGGTGTTTCTCCAGCCAATCCCCTCTGGACTGCTGCACTTAAATACCAGCATCACTTGGTAGAAGATGCTGGTTATTTTACTTTGTTAATGCACTCTGTGTTAATCCCACTCAGAGCTGGTGTTATGCATGCTTGTCTGAAGTGTCTCTCTCACCTTCCCTGAGGATGGTCTGGATACCAGTTGTCCCTCCCCTCCTTGCGTTTTCTGGTGTGCGTGCATCGAGTAGCGTGTGGTATGGTGACCGCACGGGTGCATACACCCGCAGGTTTCTCCCTATCCCTTTGCAGGTGCAGCCTCCAGACATCTGATCTCTTATGTGTGTGTCAGATGGGTGATGCCTGACACTGTTCCCTGTTATGTCAGCATGGTGGCTGACTATCCCCTTGGTGTGAGGACACTTGGACTAGCTATAGTTTTCTATCTGTATGCATGTGAGTGGGGTTCCTGTTCTATGTGGTATGCATTACCATGTCTGTAGGTGTGAACAGCGACTTGTCTTGCATGTCTGTGCAAGTGGCCAGACATGTAGTGTATGTGAGTCCTGTTCTGTGTGGTGTGCATTACCAGGTATGTTGGTGTGAACAGCGACACTTTCTGAATGTCTGTGCAGGTGGCTAGACATAAGGTGTGAACAGTCACATTCTGTGTTTTGTGCGTGTGAACAGTGTTGTGTTCTGTGCTTTGTACATATTTCCAGGTTCCTAATCAGGGTTAGCCAGTTCCCAGATTAAGACAGCAGGGCTGTCCTTATCGGGACAATCACCCCACTTTTAGGCAGGGGTTCCCTACTTTCCCTGATTAGTAAGGGACAGGTGTTCTTCACTCTGTACTTGGAGAGGTATAATTTGTCTATGCAACATTATGAGAGTTGTTGTGGTTTTGTTAGGACACTAACTTGCGTCCGTGCTGAGGCGTGGTGCTTTAGTGTGCCACATGGGCGTAACAGCTTAGCTGAGGTTCAGAGATTAGAGAGGTCTAGGGCCTAGTTAACAAGTGTCTGTGTTTATTCTCCGCCGTGTAGCATAGTGGTGTGTGGCAACGGTGGCGTCACGCGTGATAATAATTACCCCGATCTTCATGCTTATTGGCATTCCTTATCCTAGGGGTGTCAAAGGGGTATCCAGCTCTAGCCTTGGCTACGTGTCATCCCTCAGAGAAGAGAGCTTGGTATGTGCCGCCGTGTCAAGCCAACACCTAACCCTCCCAGCTCTCCACGGTTGACAAATGCCCAGGGTACCCCCTCTGGGGTGTTTTAGTAAAAAGAAAGTCTGCCTTCATAGGTATGGAAAAAATCTTCAGCCTTTATTAATAATCACTATCACAGCATAATAAAAACTTGGAACATGTTTCGGTCAGCGTCTGACCTTGTTCACCCTATGCTAGACAAGAAAACACTGAATCTATTTATAATACACATTAATACAATTAAAAACATTAGAAACATGTGGGATGTTTATTCCTGAGGAGGGGGGTTGGGTTTCATCCCACATGTTTCTAATGTTTTTACTTGTATGTGTATTATAAATTTCACTACATTTGGTGATACATGAGATTACAATTTTTATAACTATGCATAATAAAATCATCACAATTTGTAATATACTTTGTAGAATCCCCATAAACTATGCATAATAAAATCATCACAATTTGTAATATACTTTGTAGAATCCCCATAAACCAACCTCCTAACCCCGAGAACCAATTGGCAAGGTTCAAAGAACTAAATGTGTTACCCCACCAGCTATCCCTGGTTTCTGAGTTTTCATTTGTCCATGCAAGCAGTTCTTTCGACGGAACAGGAACAGCCAGGAAAGGAAGACTAGTGGCAATTACTGGTGCGTGTGGGCAAGTCCAACAGTCCTTCACCTGTGAGGTGCTCAGTCCATCTACCAGTATTTGGTGGTGTCTAACAAAGTGGTTCTGGGCATTGTGTCCAAGCTTAACTTTCTCATATGGGGGCAAAGTATGGAGCGAGGAGTCCAAAAGTCTAACAATAAACAAAATGTCCTTCATTTTTCCTTCTCATAGGGGGGGGGGGGGGGCAAAGCAAAGCGTGAAAAGTCCCATTAGTCCCAAGACAAGCAACAGTTCCTTCAACTTTTACTGAAGTAGGTGTGGTCAGCAGGACTTGATAGGGCCCCTTGAATCTGGGCCCTAGGGATTTCCAGACACGCCTCTTTACGACCACCCAGTCTCCAGGTTGCAGAGAGTGTGATCCCTCTAAGTTGTCTGGGTCTGGAATGGGAGAAAAAGACTAGATTCTGTGTTACTGTTAGTTGGTCACACAGGTGCTTTACATATCCGGCTACTGCGTCATAGCCCTGCTGTAGGGCCTGTGGATGATACAACCCCAATCTTGGCATAGACCCAAACAACACTTCTTTTAACTTAAGTGTACCATTTAGTCTTTTCACTTTGTCTGAACTCTGCGGGTGGTTTGGGGTGTGAAACGCTTGTTCCACCTCAAGGGCTGACATCACCTCTTGCATCACTTCACCTGTAAAATGTGTACCTCTGTCACTCTCAATTGTCTCTGGTACCCCAAATCTACATACAAGTTCTGACACAGGTTTCCACACACACAAGGACGTGCTCATACCTGCCTGATTTGGGAAGCTGGATGTAATCGGTTTGTAATCTCTGAAAAAGATACAGTGGTCTGGGTGTGCACTTCCGGGGGGGGGTTGTCCTCACCACTTGTTTTGCAGGGTGCACACTTCACATGCCTTCACATATACCTTGCCAACCTGTCGAACCCTGGAGCATACCATACCTTGTCCACAACAGAAACCATGGCATTCCGAGAGGCATGCACTTTCCCGTGAGCTAGTGACGCCAAACTAGGATAGGCAGCAGCCTGTACACACGCTCTCTCTCATCATCCACACATCCTTCACTTTCCTCCCTCCTGCCATGGCCCATCTCTCCTCTTCTCTTCTGGTGGGCTTCAGTACCACCTCGGTAGGAGCGGTTAAAGAAGAAATGCTGGCAGGTACCCCGGTGTCCTCCTCAGGCGGGCAGGATCTTTGCCGGGTACTAACCCTGCACACACGGTCCTCTCTGTCCAGCAGGGCTGCAGCCTTGGCTGCTATATCAGCCTTCTCGTTGCCCTTGCTTTCCATGGACTGACCCTGAGTGTGTGTTTTAACTTTCACTATAGCTACCTGTTCTGGCAACATGATAGCTTCCATCAGCGAACTTAGAGCTTTCCCATTCTTGATCGGCTTGCCTTGAGCTGTGAGGAAGCTCCGCGCACGCCAGATAGGCCCATAATCGTGTGCAGTACCAAAGGCGTACCTGGAATCAGTGCAGATGTTAGCAGTGGTACCTTTTGCAATCGTACAGGCCTCAGTTAGAGCACGGAGCTCAGTCTCCTGCACTGACATGTGTGGCGGCAGTGGTTTTGTACAAGTATCTCATTCAGTGTGACTACTTCAAAACCTGTTACAAACCTTCCTTCGTCATTCAGGTATCTGGATCCATCCACAAACAGCTCAAACTGGGGGTTCTGCAGGGGCTTGTCTGTGACATGCGCGAACCCAGCCGTTTCCTGGGCCATGAGGGCCACACAGTCATGCTGGTTTCCGGTGTCAAATGCCTCCTGTTCGTCAGTCAGGGAGTTGTAAAACAACTGGTCCCCTGTACTTACTCCCCCATTTGAATCTACGTCACCTAATGGAAGTAAAGTGGCTGGATTCAAGGTGGTGCACCTTTGGAATGAGATGTTCGAGGAAGAATGCACTGCGAGTTCCATTTTTATCTGTCTGACAAGAGACAGATGTCTACGGCTTACCTGAGTCAGGATACCATGTATGTCATGTGGGGTGTAGATCACCATGGTGTGATCTAGGACAACGTCAGAACTTTTGTCCAGTAGTGCCTGAACTGCTAGAACCGCTCAGACGCATGATGAGACCCTCTAGCCACCGCGTCAAGATGAGCACTGTAGTATGCTACAGGTCGCTTTTTGTCACCATGCATTTGTGTCAGTATAGTGGTGGCGTGTCCCGCCATCTCAGTGATGTACATTTGGGAAGGTTTGTCATAGTCTGGCAGTCTGGTTATCTGTACTTTCAGCTGATGGAAGACTGACTCGGCCTGCGGGGTCAGGGCAAATGGCTGTGAACCCAAACAGTCGTACAGAGGCTGCATGGTCATGGAGGCAGAGCGTATTCACGGCCGACAGTATGAGTCCAATCCCAAGAAGGTACGCAACTGAGCATGGAAGGTGGGAAGTTGCATATTACTTACCACCTTCGTGCGCTCCGGCGTCAGGTGTTTAGTATCTGGACCTAGGCAGTGGCCCAGGAACACTACGTGAGATTTGTAGAACTAAAGTTTGTCTTTGCTAGCTTTGCAGCCATTCTACTCTGATGGAGGAAACACAAAGGCTTAGTGATGCATTGAGGCAACTATTTGGGTCAGGAGTACATAAAAAGTAAATCATCAACATATTACAAAAGGGCGGTGCCCTCGGGAATTGGCCAGGTGTCTAATACCAGCTTCATGCATCTGGTAAACTGGTTTTGGGCTATTCTGTGCCCCTTATGGAAGCACTGTCCAACAGTACTGCTTTCCTCTGAAAATAAATGCAAACAAATACTGACAGTCTGGCTGGCCCTTTAAACTCTTTCTCTTAACGGGGAACAAAAGGGGTATTGGCTGGGAAGACATATTCCTTAAGGGCTTTAAGTTAACATAAAGAAGAGACAGTGTCTGCAATTGCATCTTTCTGGACATGTGCCAGGGGGTACTGACAGACCAAGGGGGCTTTTTCCCCTTCCTTTAGGTAAACCATTACCGGTGGGACTGACAGTCTGCCGAGGTCCGTCTGTTTGGTGGCCCAAAGGCTCGAAGGAACAACACTAAAAACTTGCTCCTCTGCGTGCATAAGGGTGAGGACAGGGAGAGGTGTCGCTTGGTCTGCTGCCATCCGACAGAAGGTCAGGTGACTTTCAGACCCGGGGTGTATACGAGCCTCACCAGACGGGTGAAGTTCGATACAACATCCCAAGGGTCCCATCACGTCAGTTCCCAATATGCTTTCAGGACCTTCCAGCTCAAGGAAGCGCGTGAGGCATCGCGACCCTTTAAACATTACCTCAAGTGGTTCAGTTTCTGCCAGCTGAATTGGCACTCCTGAAACCCCTTGCAACGATTACCGCTAGACAATCAGGCTGGTATTCTATTTCAAATAGATCAGAACCTTGTTGCTAGAAATAAAAATAGCTGACCTGCAATACCTAGGTCACCTATGTCTTCTTCTTCCCCCTTTTGAACTAGGATACTTAATTGGAAGAAGAGTAGCCGGGTTCAAGGTAGTAGCAACATTGAAAAGAATGACAAGAGCACATTGTAGCTGGATTTGACGGGCCAGAAATAAGTGCTTGGGTTGCACTTGCGTGTATATGCTCCGGATGTCATGAGGGGTGAGGACCACTAGGGGGGGGGGTAGTCCAATACCAACTCCGAAGATTTGTCAACCATTGCCTGTACTGCTGCCACCGCACAAACACATGAGGGAGCTCCTCGAGCCACTGGATCCAGCCTCATGGAGTAGTATCCAAGTGGCCGTGGTTGTCCCCTGTGCTTTTGTGTCAATACTGTCGTCATATGGCCAGAAAATTCAGTACAGAAAAGAATAAATGATAAAGTGTAAAAGGGTGGAGAGCTGAGAAATGAGCTTCAGGGGTAAGAGAGAGAAAAGAATGATTGAAAGACAGTCATAGAGTGGTTGCATAAGAGAGGAAACAGAGTGGACCCATGGGCGGCAGTATGAAACAAATCCCAGAAAGGTGCGGAGTTTGGCAGCAAGTGTAAGTACAGGTATGGCTTTTGGTCAGCAGCCTTTTGTTCCTATGTCAGATGTCCAGTTCCTTGGACTAAGCGATGACCCAGGAGAACAACCTTTGTTTTGCAGCATTGGAGGTGGCTTACTATTTGTCAGGACCTGCAGAAAGCTGTGTTTCTGCAGTGGCCATCAAGACAAATACGTGAGCCGGATCCACCAAGAGAGCAGTTAGTTTACAAAACTCTTCTGAACTGTCACCTGAGGTCTCAACCCGTACCGATCCATCCGGTGAGAGTTTGATGGATGCAGATAAGGCTTGTAAGATATCAGTACAAATAACAGAGACATGAGTTACAACAGGGCAGAATAATCTACAAACATCTATTCATATTGGAATATGATTTCTTTAAGCAAATTCATTATTAACCTAATCCTGCCTGCAATGTCTCATTAAATTTGAGAAAGAAGAAAGAAAAAAAAACTTTTCCTAACTGCCCAAGCTTCTCACCCCTCCTTTCGGAGAAGAGAGGAATGAAACATTACGTACTTTTCATCATCTAGCTCCACATTCCCTCAGAGTCAGTATAGTACTAACTGCATTCAGCAGTGATACAAACGTCCAACCAATCACAGAACTGACATTTACCCAAAAAGCAAAAACATACCTCAAAATCCCTACATACTTTCCACTTTCAAGACAATTAATTCACGTAATTCATTACAAGTTTCTTATTTCATCAACGTCTGTCTTACTTCTATAACCTTGAATTTTATCTCTCTATGAAACAGATTTCAGAGAGCGACCAGAACATTCAGACTTTCCACAACATTAATCATTAGTAATTATAATAGGTATATTTCTCTGCACAGACTATCAAACACAGACGGCAGGGGAATAGTTAAACACATAGAAAAGACAACATGCTAAGCGCTTCTGACAGCGCAACATTCGCCGCATTTTTAACCCTTGTATTCTTAAAAGCCCCTACAGACGTGAGTAGGGTATAACTTCCTTACACTTTCTTGTAGAAGACTAAGACGTACAACAAAGATTAGATTACATAACATCAAGACATACAAGACAAACAATAGTGGTTATTTGTCACATAATTGTCCACAGATTCTGCATGAACTTGCTTTATGTCCCAAAGGAACACAGACTATAAAAGGATTCCCTTTTCTCTGATAACTGCCGTATCTACACTTGCCTCAATCCATCTGTCTAACACACTTTTATCCAACCTTTTGACTATCTCTGAATCTTTCCCAAACTTGTTGGTCTAAGATTCCCAAAATTCTAAACACCTGCTTTTCAACAACTTACTACATTCTCTCCCCACGGCTAAATTGCTTTCTCTGACCTTTGCTATTTCTCTAGCTGTTTCCATATAGGCATACTCCTTGACCTGTACGTTTCCCATATTGTCTGCTCTTTTTTCTAAACCGGCGTCTCTGATATCTTATAGGCTTGCCTACCGATATCCTCCCCTTCCCTCTCTCTTCTCTCGATAGGGGTAAAATCCTGCCCCCATCTTGATGTGCTCACTATTCTTCACTAAGTATACAGGACACTATATCATATAGTACTTTATAGGAGGACACACAGTCTTCCTTGTCCTGGAATAGTTTTACAGCGTCTTCCAGCAATCCCACAGATTACTTCGGAGGGTTAAGGGGAGACCACACTTCGGCTCTCAGGGAACTTTTGGTGATATTATAACAAAGCCAACAAAAACAGATAATTGCCAACGTGATACAAACAGTACAGAAACTTCAAGAATTCCCTCAGGCAACATGGCATAAAATAACAGGGTATGAGTTCTTCCGTCTATTACAGTTTTATGAACATCATACGTTAAAACATGGCGGAGTATTCTTATAAATACATGCAGCGACTAACCTTCTGTCAACGATGAGCCCAAAGTCAGGGGAACCCAGAATCAAAGTGGCAAGTCAAGGGCCTACCTTTCACCGGTGATTTTTGGAGTCTGGGGTCCCGTGATCCTGGTCCCGTGGTGTTGGCAGTTGGCGTCGTCAGATATCGGCTGCAGGTAAAGAATAAATTCCGCCCCACGTTCTGGGCGCCAAGTAACTGTAGGGGGTCTTTTCAAAGGAGACCAAATGCTAATGTTGCCTGGGTCCAAATTAGTATAAGCAATTAACGAGTACCCGGAGAAGACATGAGCTAACAACACAGGCAGTGTGTGTGATCAGAATGAATTCTAGTTTATTCAAAAACATACATCAGATTATATAGACCATAGACCATTGTCTAGGCAGAATGCGCTTATCTCTTGGTCAGCATTTTATTACAACAACACATTCCTTCTTAATGAACTACTGCAAAGAGAAAACTTGGAGCCAGGACATCCTGTGAATATACCATAGATAAGCAAAAACCTTGAACAATTCAGAGGAGTCAGTTCCTGGCCACCTGGCTCCTGTCTTTTCCTGACCAAAGCACATTTTGTATTTCAACTATTTATTCTTATTTTGATAGCTTAGCAACAAAATTAACCCCTTACACAGATATGGGACTTAAGACAAAAAACAAACAAAACAACATTCATACAAACCACAAAGCAGATGGTCAGAACAAAACACAAACAGAACAAAGATCTCCACAGTATGTATGTAACATCCATGTTCAGTTACGGGTTGTAAAGGTATAAAATGACCAGCACCCTCTAGCAAGAAGGGCTGGAATTTATGTGCTCAGACCCATGTTGATTTGCAGGCTGGAGAAATCCACACCATTACCCAGCCAAATCAACCACATCTACAGCAGTGTTCTCCTGAAAGCGCATACTACTACTGATTCCAGGAGAACAATGTGACACCCACAAAGTAATAGTGCCCCCTTTTCACCCCTTCAAGGTAGTAGAAAAATAGAATCGTACAGTTTGAAGTATCCTCCAGAGTAACTTTCAGAGTCAATGCCAGATTCACTAAATTATCCCTGGCAAATGTCGATCCAGCCTCTGTTTCAAGACTTCTATTGAAGGAGAACTCACAACTTCCCATAGCATTCATTAATCCCCATCACTGTCAGAAAGTCATTTTGTGGAGGATATATATACATATCTATATAAGGTGAAACGTCTATTTCACTATCTGAGCCAGCAGAATCGAATGTGCCGGCACATCCTGTACTACTAACCGTTATCAGAATATGCGGCTTGATAGAAACACACCCTCATAACCTCAGGGCACATTTTTTACCCGCACATAACCCTCAGGCGCCATTTGACTAGACATTGCTCATTCCTGGCCTTGCCCCCTCCATCGAACACCAAAAGATGGCGCTGGTTTTTCATCTGAAACCACTTGATGTCGGACGTCCATGACGACAGCAACTCACGCAGGACCGGATGTAAAAAGACCATATTTGGACCACCCAATCCTATGCTTTGATTTCCAACCACGTATTGCTTCCTGCCGGCCCATAAAAGGGCAATTAACTCATCATGCTATATAAGATGCTATACGCCTACTAATAAACAGAGTCCAGGAAGACTTTCTACACTGACAGTCTTGTCTCCGTGTGATCTCTTCCATTGTGCGCACAATCTCTGAACATGAATCTGGAAGGGTGCAAACATTCCTATTGATTATGCCGTGGACCCCAAAATAAATCCACGTCAGTTGCCGCCCAACTGGGGCCGTGGTCGATTTGGATCCGGACGACCGGACATTGAAGGACGTGATCGCATGGGACAATCCTAGGATCTGGCATGGGGCAAACCAACAATCTGAGCATGGTAAGATAAATTAATTATCTATACCTGTGCGGCCAGCTCCAGGCTTGTATGTGTGATTGTGCCCAGTCCGGTCAATCCGGATCCGCTAGACAGGTACCTTAAGTCTCGACCACGCAATACAGAACCTGTCATATTTTAAAAGGAACGGTTTGCATACCTGTTATTCTGAGAGTACTGGTTAATCGGCAGAGTCAACAGACTGGTCACGGGAGGGTAAAATTTATTGAATTTGTCTTGGCAGACTTCTGTGGGAGAGCGATAGTTGACTCTGGGGAGAAAGAGGGTGCAGCCGGACTGTGTTAGGATTGAAATGAGTCAACCTGGTTACTCCTGGCCGGGCAGGGAAGCAATCCCAATTATATCAGTGCTCAGTCTATGTATCTATGTGTTTGTATGTCCTGCTCAAACTGTAAGAAGGGATTGTTGTTGGCAATAAGTACGCATTGGCTGGGTTATAGCCAAGATTGATGCACTGTACACAGTGGCTCGTTGTGGGTTTGGCCCACTGGTAGAGGACTGTCCTCAGATCAAGTGTATAGATTAAATGTGCATTATTGGATCCCATCTAGTAAAGGCAGATTGCTACACTGTGTTGCTGCTGAATTTTTTGAAAGTACAGGACGAGATATATTGTGCCCAGCATCGGGAGAGTGTTCACTGAACGTTACCTTGATGGTCAAGTGGTGAGAGAAATATGGGGAACAAGCATAGTGGAGAGAAAAGGTTACAACAAGGCATGTGATTTGGTGGCAGAGAGAGAGATCAATATGTGGTAATAGATATAGATACAGAGTGTAATTGTGTCACCTATAGATATATAGGAAAAGGTGTATAATACTAGGTAGATAGATATGGATGTGTGCGTATATATATATATATATATATATATATATATATATGCAAATGGTTAACTGAGCTTGCTTTTTGTGAGAGAAAGACTGTTTACTTGAAGCTGCGGGCTGAGACAACCCCCCCTCCTCCTTGCCTCTGTCTTCTTCTCAGGGCCATATGAGATAAGAATGGAGAGAAGAATGTGATACTAACCTTGGAAAGTAGCTTTGTTTGCTTTAATGGAATAGAAGCTTGTAATGAATCTAATGAATTATACTGTCTTAGAAGGCAGGGAGGATAGGAATTTTAAGGGGGTTTTGCTGGGGTCTGAGTTCACAAATGGACATTCAGTGATGTACTAAATGGTTAGAGCAGGTGTGGTATCAGTAAACAGAAGCACTTCTACCCCAGCGGTAGAAGAGGAAGCAAGTTCATGGAGAATCTGTGGACAATTATGTGACAAATAACCACTACTGTTTGTCTTGTATGTCTTGAGGTTATGTAATAAAATCTTTGTGGTATGTCTTGGTCTCCTTCATACAAGAGTAAAAAAATGATACCCCACTCACATCCTGTAGGGGCTTTTAAGGTTAAAATTGCAGAAAATGTTGTGTTGTCAAAAGCTCCTAGCATATGTTTCCTTTTCTTTATGAGTTTAAAACAACTTTGTTCAGTCTGTGTTTCTTATTCACAGAGAGATAACAGTCAGTTATTTTGCAAAAGTGGGGTCTGTCATTCTTAGACTCCACTCTTTGTTCAGGGTCACAGACAGAGAAGGAGAGAGAGAGAGAGGAGGAGACATTCTAAAGACATCAGCGTTTAATATAGCATATAATACTTTCAATAAATAAGGAAGATAGAATAATATCTCAGTCACTCAGCAAACTTTTTCACACAATTTGTCAAAAATAGCACGCATTCACAATCTCATCTCAATAGAACCATGTACTTTATAACATTATAACACTCACCTCAATGCCTTTCAACTGATGTATGTTTGTTTATCACACTCCTTTTCTGTTCATCTGTATGTCCTGGTACAGCTTCACACAGGGGGCAGGGCAGACTTGACCGCATGAATGGATGAGCGTTAATGACCAGTGTTCAGACTGTGATGAATGTAAAATGTGTGATGTAGATATTGACTGGGCATAAAAGTTTTTCTCTCCCCCCTCCCTCTGCATAAGACTATTCTTGTTTGTGATGTGAATGTGATGATTGTGAATTTTAAATGAAAGCATGAAGAAACATGCAAACGGACAGAATCGAAGGGGTGGAGCTAGATGATGTAAAAGTATGTAATGGGTAATCCCTCTCTTGTCCACAAAGGGGCGTGAGAATCTTGGGCGTGAGAATCTTGGGCATCAGAAAAAGGTTTTTTTTGTCTCAAATTTGATGAAACATTGCAGGCAGGATCAGATTAATAATGAATTTGCTTAAAGGATATCACATTTCAAATATGTATTTGTAGATTATTCTGCCCTGATGTAACTCATGTCTCTGTTCTTGGCACTGACATCTTACAAGCCTTATCTGCATCCATCAAATTCTCACCAGGTGGATCGGTACAGGTTGAGACCTCAGGTACCAGTTCAGAAGAGTTTTGTAAACTAACTGCTCTCTTGATGGATCCGGCTCATGTGTTTGTCCTGATAGCTGCTGCAGGAACTCAGTCTTCAGCAGGTCCTGAGAAATTATTGGCCACCTTCAAGACAGACATAAGGAAATTGAATGTACCCCCTATGATGGCATGTTTGAAACCAGGATACACACCCCTGGGTGAAACAGTATCCCTTTAGTTTCCCACAAGAAATGTTCCTGGGGGACAAGTTGGAGACTTGGTTCCAATGGGGTTTTGCGTGAGAAACGTCCTCCAGCAAACACCTCTCTTTTCCAGTCAAGAAAAGACACAAAGAGGCGTCCATGTAGACACCTACTGCATGGTCCATGACCTTTTCCAATCTTCTGGATTTCTCCTGTTCTCCAGGAATTTTCCAAGATTAAAGTTAGTGGTTCAACAATTGCCTCTGCTGCTTCCTTAAGTACCATAGGATGTAATTTATGTGGACCTGGAGAAATGAATTCATTTAAGTTAACTCACCAATTCTTTGCTTATAGATAACCTACATTATTTTATTTTCCCAATAGCACAGGGAAGATCATCTGATGTTACATTTACTTTCTGAGATACAAAAACAGATACAAGACATAATTTTTAACCAATTCACCATTTTCATCCTGTAAACATCCTATAGCATCGCTGACTTTTTTTTTGCTTTTAACATACCCCCAAAATCCTTTTTTATTGTTTTTGGCCTCTCTTCTAAGGCTCAATTCATTTTTAGCTTTAGCTTTTCTGACACTGCCCTACAGTTTCTGGAGACCGCATTATATTCTTCTTTAGATATGTCCCCCTCTTTCCATTTGATAAACATATTTTTTTCTTTTTTAGCATGTGTGTAAATTCTGTGTTCATCCATCCTGGTCTCTTTAAATGCCTCCCATTCTTCCTTCTTTTAGGGATTAGTAACGAATGCGCTTTAGGAATGTAATTTCACAATATTTCCCAACCGTCTTGGACATTTTTGTCCTTAAGAACATCCATACATTGGATATTTCCTACCCTCTTTCTGAGTCCATTAAAATCTGCCTTTCTAAAATCCAATCTTGAGGTCTGAGCCTTCTCAGGTCTTCCTCCCCTTGTTATCCAAAATTTAATGCTGGCATGATCACTGCCTCCTAAGGTCCCAGCCACCTGTACTTCCTCAACCATTTTCTTCCTCTTAATAAGAATTATGTCCAAGATAGCAGACCCCCTTGCTTGCTCTTCTACCTTTTGGAAGATAAAATTGTCAGCAAAAGCAGATAAGAATTTGTTGGATCCATTACTTTTGCCTCAGAGAGATTGCAAACAAATGTCTGGATAGGTAAAATCTCCCATCATTACTATGTCATACTATTTTGAGAACTTGGCTATCTGATGTCAGCCTATCGTAAATGCTTACAATGGTGTCCTTTCTATTGTTCTCTCCTTCTATTCTTACCCAAACAGTTTCTATAAAACTACCATTCTCTGAAGCTTGAATCTCTGTGGAGACGATGTTTTCCTAACATACAACCAACACCTCCTCCGCTTTTTGCCCAATGCACATGGACGTATTTTAGTTCGCCCCCGGAGGAAGAATCGCAGCATGCTCTACTTTCATGTGGTACTCACACGGAAGGCTTCCATTGCACTCAATAGAAGCTGTCCAACCCGCGGTGATTCTGAAATATCAATTTCAAAATTGCCATGGATCCACGCCATCGCTGGTGCGACAGCCCGGTATTCTTTGCACTGCAATGCAAACCGGTCCGCACATCCGCAGCATACAGAAGAGCAATCTGGACAGGTATGCGGCGGGTCACCAGCTGGCACAGGGTGTGATTCTGCTGCGAGATACCACATGCAGGATCTGACCCGGCCATGTGCATTTGGCCTTTATTAGGTCTGTTTATTATAAATAAATTGCATCCTTCAAGCCTTGTATTCCAATTATGTGTATCATCCCACCAAGTTTCCGTGAGGCCTATGACATCATATTTCTCTTCCTGTGTTAAGAGCTGTAATTCTTCTTGTTTATTTCCCATGCTCTGTGCATTTGTGTAGAAACATTTTAGATTGTTTAATCTGTATCTCTTGCTCCTCTACTTTCCTTTCTTTCCACTTCTAATAGCAAAGTTCTCAACTGTATTCATTAGTTGTATATTTTTGTCTTGCCTTTCACTTCCCAATCGTTCTAGTTTAAAGCTCATCTAATGAGTGTAGCAAGGCGCCTTCCAAATATGTGCTTACCTGTCTTTGTAAGGTGCAACCTATCTCTAGCAAGGAATCCATCATAAAGTAAATTCCATGGTCTAGAAATCTAAATCTTTGCTGATCACACCATTGACGTAGCCAGTTGTTCATCTCTAGAATCCTGTTCCATCTTTTTATTCCATGGCAATCCACTGGGAGGATGGATAAGAAGACCACCAGTGCTTCTAGTTCCTTCACTTTTCTGCTGAGGTCTTCAAAGTCTCTGCAGATAGTTGCAAGGTCCCTTTTTGAAGTGCCATTTCTCCCTACGTATACATCAGTAGGAATGGGTAATGGTCTGTAGAACTGTAGAATTGTTGAAATAGTGGTTGGGAACTGTGATTGGTACTGCATAAATTACCTTTGAAGTTTGAGTATTTCCTGAAAAATTTAAAAATTTCTAGGATTGCTGAGAGTGCCTTTTTCAGGGTTGTCATCAGTATTAGGAGATTGTCTGCAAAGCCTGCTGTAGTATGGGTAATCTTTCCGACTTTTAAGTCAATTGTGTCTGGGCACTGTCTTATTTTCTGGAGTAGTATTTCCATCACCAGCAGAAAAAGAGTGGAGGAAAGCGGCACTGTCGAGTACCATTTTTGATCGTGAAGGGTTTTGATAAAGTGTCATTGACCCGTAGTCTGGCTGTGGGTTGTGACTATAGGGAAAAGATGGCAGAAATTAGTTGCATTGAATTTTTTTTTTCATCAGGAAAACAGCACAACTCTTGAGAGGTTATTTCAGGTCTGCAGACAGCTTCCTCTGTTGCTCTCAATAGGAAATTCCCATAATCACCATTTTCCTTTTCTTTTTCACAACACTTGTTTGTCTCCATCCAAGAGAATTCTGAGTGCTTGCTAGACTGTTCTTTGTTGGCAAAGTCATTTCTTGATGTACCTCTTCAATGCTCCTAAGCAGTATGGGTGCTGACTGGCTCCTGGTCCTTCTTTGGGCCTCTCTCTTCCATTCCTCGGCTTCTGCAGGTACACTGTAAATTTATTTCCCTTCAATATTCTGAAGAGTCATTTCTGCTCTGTCAAGGAAATCTTCCTTTATGAGTCTCAATGTAGCTATTCTCTCCTGAAGACTTTGTGACCTTTCCTCCAATAGATACACAAGCTTGCATTTCTGGCAGATGAAGTTTGATTTTTCCTATGGTAGGTCTGTAAACATGTAGCATACATTGTAGCTCACCATATGGCTCCTCTCCCCTTCCATGTTGATGTTCACTTTTCTGTCTGGTCCCCAGATTGCTCCCCAATGGAATATGTCTGGGACGCTATTGGTAGATGCATTAAGTGACATGACATACCCAAACAAGATAATCGAACACTGATTGATTCAATGCCTACAAGGATCCAAGAGTATATATGTGCTCATGTTAGGAGCATTTCTCACTGAAACCTGTACAAAACAGTAATAAACTGTCAGACCATTGGATGTGGATCCACCTTGCTACACATGGCTTGGCTTCGTGCTGTCTGAGGTCACAACACCTGGGACACCCCAGTTTTCATGATTAACCCCTCCAAATGTGCTGGTGGCCGGATATGTGGAGTGAACAGTCCTGTTACACGTGGTATGCATTCCCTTGTGGGAACAATATCCTGTTCAGCTTGGATTGCTTACAATCTAGAGTGAGCCAAGCCCCTAGGTTCCAGTGGGGCCGTTCCTATTGGGACAATTGC
Source organism: Eleutherodactylus coqui (assembly GCF_035609145.1). Lineage (NCBI taxonomy): Eukaryota > Metazoa > Chordata > Amphibia > Anura > Eleutherodactylidae > Eleutherodactylus > Eleutherodactylus coqui. The sequence continues at coordinate 150,407,564 of NC_089840.1, read as the reverse complement.
CTCATTTGCAGGCAGGACTCATAGGGTAGTTGTCTTGTTAGAGTAGGGACCCACGAAACAACGAGAACCCTTGTCGTGAACTTCTGGGCATAAGTATATTGGCCAAAATACAAACCAATATCTTGTACATACTGTAGGAATTCCATCAGTTTATGCATGCAGGTGTGCTAGGTAAGTGTTTTGGGTGTGATATAATTAGGTTTTATTGGCGAACATTAGTCTTTATTGATGTGTACTTTATAGGTTACTTTCAACATTTTCAATAAAAATGATTGCAAACTAAATACCCAAAACACACAATTAAATCTACTAAAGAATTGTTGGAAAAGAAGATCTGTGTTTAGGAATGGACAAGTCTTCATCTTGTTTTTTAAATATTTTATTTCTAGCCTTTCAAATCTACAAAACCAATAAAACATCAGAGACAAGTCCTATCAATAAACATTGTATTTGGTCTTTATCTAATCCTCACCACCAACCTCTGGACATGCAGCTAAAACGTAATTAAATTATTGATTTATTTTCTCTCAAATAAACAACTCATCAGTTTATCCCATCTTTCCCCATCTTGGTGACCTTGCATGTATACGTTCAGCTATTTAATCGTGGAGAAAAAGATCTAATATATTTATAAATTGAGAATATGTAGGTGGATTCTAAGGCCATGTTCACATGTGACGAATTTGCTGCAGGTTTTCCGTGTGGAACCTCCACACGGAGAAAACAAAGTATTTATAGTAGCAGCAAAGTCAATGAGATTTTGAAAATCTCTACCGCATGCTGTGGAAAAAATCCACATAAAAGCTGTGTGGAAATTGACATGCAGTGTGGAATTTAAATCTGCAGTATCTCAATTTTATCGCTGTTTGCACGGCAGAATCCACGTCTCAATGAGAGGGATGAATTCTGCACCAAACTCCACATTAAAAACTACATCAAAATCCTCACCAAATGGTGCAGGATTTGATGCAGACTTTCATGTGTAGACCTGCTGCACAATGTCTGCTGTGGACATTCCGTAGAAAATCTGCCCCATGTGAGTATAGGCTTAGAGATTCATTATATATATAGTAACATAGTATGTTAGGCTGAATGAAGACAAGGTATATCTAGTTCAGTCTATTGCAACTCTCTAGTTGATCCAGAGGAAGGCAAAAACCCCAAGAGGCAGAAGCCAATTAGCCCATTTGGGGGAAAATTCCTTCCCAACTCCGAAATGGCAATCAGAATAATTCCTGGATCAACCTTTGATAGTTCCTACCTGACTGTAAGGCCCGGAACTAAAAACCCGCTGGTCACCTAATGTCTACGTCCTGTAATATCCTTCCGCTCTAGAAAGGCATCTAGTCCCCTCTTAAACTCCTCTATGGATTTTGCCATTACCGCGTCCTCAGGCAGAGAGTTCCACAGTCTCACTGCTCTTACAGTAAAGAACCCCCTTCTGTGTTGGTGATGAAAGCTGCTTTCTTCTAGATGTAGCGGATGCCCTCTTGTTACCGACGCAGTCTTTGATATAAACAGATGATGAGAGAGATCCTTGTATTGTCCCCTCATGTATTTAAACATAGTTATTTGATCGCCCCTTAGCCGTCTTTTTTCCACGGTGAATAATCCTAAATTTGATAGCCTCTCTGGATATTCTAGTCCTCTCATTCCATTTATTAGTTTAGTTGCCCTTCTTTGAACCCCCTCAAGCACGGCAACATCCTTCCTGAGCACCAGTGTCCAGAACTGTACACAGTATTCCATGTGGGGCCTGACCAGTGCCTTATATAGTGGAAGAATAATGTTCTCATCCTTCGCCCCTATACCTCTTTTAATACACCCCAAGACTTTATTAGCTTTTGCAGCAGCTGACTGGCATTGGTTGCTCCAGTTAAATCTATAATCCACTAGTACCCCCAGGTCTTTTTCCATCTCACTTTTCCCAAGCTGTACCCCATTTAGTGCATATTAGTGACAACCGTTTCCCCTGCCCATGTACATAACCTTACATTTATCCACATTGAACTTCATTTGCCATTTTTCTGCCCAAGCCCCCAGCTTGTCTAGGTCCTTTTGTAGCCGCACATTGTCCTCCGTTGTAATAATTGTCTTATATAGTTTTGTACCATCTGCAAATATTGATATTTTACTGTGCATTTATCAGGTCGTTGATAAATATATTGAACAGAATTTGGCCTAGTACTGAGCCCTGTGGCATCCTACTAGCGACGGTGGCCCAATCTGAGTACGAACCATTTATTACGACCCTCTGCTTTCTATGTCTGAGACAGTTCTTTACCCAGATACACACATTTTCACCCTATCCAGGCTGCCTCATTTTATATATCAACCTATTATGTGGCACGGTGTCAAATGCTTTAGAGAAATCCAGATATACGAGATCAATAGACTCTCCAAGGTCCAGCCTAGAACTTACTTCATTGGATTGGTCTGACATGATCAACCCTTCATGAACTGGTGAGGAGTTATTCCGTTGTTCTCCTTGAGGTATTCTAGGATGGTGTCTCTCAGAAATCCCTTGAATATTTTTCCAGTTATTGAAGTGAGATTTACTGGCCTGTAATTACCAGGCTCTCTTTTGGACCCCTTATTGTAAATTGGAACCACGTTGATAATGCGCCAATCCAATGGTACAACCCCGGTTTTGATAGTGTCCATAAATATAAGAAATAGTGGTCTAGCTATCACATCACTTAGTTCCCTTAGAACCCTTGGGTGTATTCCATCTGGAACGGGTGATTTATTGATTTTTAATCCTCTTTAACCGGCTCAGCACTTCCTCTTGTGTTAAGTATGCTATAGGTAGCGCGGGGTTCATTTTATTCCCCTTGAAAAGAAACCATTTAATAGATTTTCCTTCCTCCCATCGTCTTCTATGATTTCTCCCCCATTATTCGTTAAAGGGCCTGTGCTCTCAGTGCAAATACTTTTGCTGTTAATATAATTGAAGAATAGTTTAGGGTTTTTGCTCTCTTTGGCAATCAGTCTTTCTGCCTCCTCCTTAGCAATCTTGATCTTTCCTTTAGTTTAAATGCTTTCTTTTTTTTTTTGTTTATTGCCCCCCTTACAGTCTTGTCGAGCCACAATGGTTTCCTTTTCCTTGTGGTTCTTTTTTTTTTTAAAGGGTATGAACTGCTCACATGAGGTGATTAGGATGTTTTTAAACGTTTCCCATTTGTAGTCTGTACTGTTATTTTTGAGGATTCTGTCACAATTAGTGTTACCGATAGTAGTTCTGAGCTGATCGAATATTGCTTTACTAAAGTTTAGTTTTTCTGTTGTTCCCTGATAAGGTTTCTTATTGAAAGACAGCAGGAAATTTATTATATTGTGGTCACTATTTCCCAAGTGCCCCCCAACCTGTCCCCCCATTATTTCGTCCAGTTTGTTAGTTAGTACTAAGTCCAGAGTGGCCTTCCCTCTAGTTGGCTCCTGCACCAGTTGGGTAAGGTAGTTATCTTTAATTGTTCTCAAGAACTTAACACCCTTGTGAGATTTACAGGTTTCGTTTTCCCATGTTATATCCGGATAATTAAAGTCCCCCATAATAATTACTTTGCTGCAGTTTGACACCTCTTCTATCTGCTTTAAGAATAAGATTTCAGTTTCTTCTGTTGCTTTTGGTGGCCTATAGAAAACCCCTGTCAGTATTTTATTATTTTTTTCTCCCAATATTTCTACCCACAGAGATTCCACGTGTTCATCTCCTGCCCCAATATCCTCCCATAGCCTCAGCATTAAGTACGATTTAACGTACAGACACACCCCTCCCCCTTTCTGTTCACCACTGTCTCTTCTGAAGAGATTATAACTCTATAAATTCACCACCCAATCGTACTTATTATCAAGCTATGTTTCTGTTATTCCCACCCCTGCTCGACCCCCATTCCCATTACTTGGACCCAGGTCACTATTGACACTGTCTAACCCTCTGTTTATCTTTTTGTCCTCCCCCAGTCCATAGTTTAAACACTCCTCCAGCCTTTTAGCCATCTTCTCCCTCAGCACAGCTGCACCCTTCCCATTGAGATGCAGCCTGTCCCTACAGTAGAGCCTGTAGCCGACAGCAAAGTCAGCCCTGTTCTCCAGGAACCCAAACCCCTCCTTCTTACACCAACTCTGGAGCCACTTGTTGACCTACCCAAGATTCTGCTACCTTTCTAGTGTGGCTTTTGGTGCAAATAGTATTTCCGAGAAAACTACCCTTGAGGTCCTCGCCCTAAGCTTGGATCCTAGGTCCCTGAAATCGCTTTTGAGGGCCCTCCAGTAAACCTCTAAATTGTTCATTGGTGCCAATGTGCACTATGACTGCTGGATCCTCACCAGCCCCTCCCTGTATTCTGTCAATCCGATCCGCGATGTGTCGAACTCGAGCACCAGGAAGACAACACACTGTTCGACGATCCAGATCTTTATGGCAGATTGCCCTATCTGTCCCCCTTATAATTCAGTCCTTCACCACTAGGACCTGTCTAGTCTGCCCTGCGCTGCCCGTCCCCATCTCACTGGAGCAGTCATCTCCCTGGCATTCAGAGGTCATGTCATGCTGCAGCTGGCTCTGTAATGGCATCCCCCTCATCTGCCAACTTTGCAAACTTGTTGGGGTGTGCCAGTTCAGGACTAGCCTCCCTGATTCTCTTCCCTCTACCCCTTCTAACTGTCACCCAGCTAGCTGCCTGCTCCCCCTGGTCTTCCATGCTACCATCCGCCCCCTCTACCCGAGTGAGTGCCTGCTCAGTGAGCACTAAACTCCTTTCCATGATGCCAATGGATCTCAGTGTTACCAGTTGCTCATTTAAATCCAGGATTTGGGCTTCCAAATGTGCGACGAGCACGCATCTTGTGCAACAGTATGCACCCTCGATCGGCTGATCAAGGACCGCATACATTGCATAGGTAGCACATTGGATGACATTGTCAGGCATGGAGCTCATCCTAATGGGAATCTACAATTTACGTGTGGAAGTAGTGAAGTTTAACTAGATCATACTCCAAGCACGCCTCCACCGTGAACAAGGGTTTGCACGCAACCTGAAATGTGTTCTTAGTGGCCTGCCTGTAGTTCTTTTATGGCACTGTTCGAATAAAGTTGAAAGCACTTTTCCTGGCTTGTCAAGTCCCCATTTGTTTGGATGCACTAAACTATGCCGCTGTGACTTGGTGCCGAAACTTGAAAGAGGAGAATAAAGTGCTCAACGTTGCGGTCAAGCAGCAAAGACTACTGACAGGTGAGCTCCAGCTTGTTTTTTCAAGTAACATATGTATGTGCGTACAGGACCTATAATGATGTCATTGTCATGTGATCGGGAGGGGAGCATGTTACTCCTTCACTGGGGATGAAGGACCTTTGATGACATCACCATCATGTGATGAGGGGAGAGCATGTAACTCCCTCACTGAGGATGAAGGACCTTTGAAAACGTTACTGTCATGTGATCAGCAGCGGAGCATTTAAGTCACTCACAAACACACTCGCTACTCACTCACGCATGGACGGACAGGTCGTTATTAGTATTTTGATTATACTTTTATCATTTAAGGTAAAACAGTAATTTTCTAGATCTACATTAAGGACTGATATCCAAGGATTACATTGATGTGGGTTGGACCCGATGACCCTGGAGGTCCCTTCTAACTCTACCATTCTATGATTCTATGTGTTAGGCCCTCAGCAGAAATTAAATTATAAACCTCATCCAGAATTTTTGGATGGTTGGACACAACCACACACAATGCCACAAACCAGCATTAATCAAATTACATTTTGGACATCTGTTTTTGACATTTGTAAAAATATGACCATTAGTCAAAGTTTTAAAATTAGACGGTAAAAAGTATTTTCCAGGACATCTTCCTTAACAATTTTGATTTAATTAAAGAATGGATAATACCACATCCTTTTTGTATTTTCTTTTATAATTAAGTAAGATGTTTGTTCTAAATCTCTTATCCACTTGTTATAACAAGAAAAGCTTAGTTGTTTAATTACTGTATATTTAATGTATTTCTTGGTAATGAAGTACTCAAAAAATATGAGAGACTGATAACTTTCTTGTCTTTTTGAGGAAACACTTTATAGAAATCGACAGGTGTCCATAAATTACCAAATCATTTATATATACACTAGTACAATTAAAACAAAAGCAGCAGTTCAAGGATCCAAAATAGACCACTAAAAAGTAAGGCTCAGGAGACAACTCATCTGTTGTGAAAAGCCTATAAAGGAACGGCTGTCACACCTTGGTCGGGGTGTGTCATTGAAATTACATTACTTTTCCGTTTGCAGGAACCCCTCATTCTTCCAGAACATACAGCAGTGGAGAGCATCTGTGGGAACTTCGTAGGTGAAACTTACCTCGATTGAGTACAAGTCCCAATGGCATACACCCCCTGGGTTCTAAGGGAATTAAGTAATGTGTTATACAAAACATTATTTATTATATTTAAGGACTCTTTAGTGACAGGGTCTGTTTAACTGGATTGGTGTATAGCCAATATCGAGCCATAAAAAAAAAAAAAAAAACTATTCAGAAAAAGGTAAAAAAGTGGACCTGAAAACTAAAGGCCGGTAAGTTTTACTTTGTGGTTAATTGAAGGGTTTCTAAAAGATGTTATCCTGGAGTACCCCAAAGAAAATAACTGTATAACTTCATATCAGCAGTTGTAGACTGGACCGGAGAGAGTCATTAGATCTTGTGTATCAGGACTTTTCTAAAGTGTTTGATACTGTGCTGCATAATAGGTTGGTATATAAAATGAGAATGCTTGGTCTGGGTGAGAACGTGTGTAAGTGGGGAAGTACATGGCTCAATGATAGAAAGCGGAGTCTGGTTATTAATGGTACATTCTCTGATTGGGTTACCGCTACTAGTGAGGTACCATAGGGGTCAGGATTGGTCTCTATAATTTTTAATTCATTTACTAATGACCTGGTAGAAGGATTAAAAGTAAAATATCTCTGTATGTGGGGACTGGAGGGTGCCAAAATATTTTTAGGGTATGATTTTTTCAGGAAATCTTTAAAGGGTGTTCAAGCATTTTGTTGTTAGAAGGTGGTGGTGGTGGTGGTGGTGGGGGGGGGAGGGTGCATTGAATCTCCTGATGTTTATTCATAGTATTTTTTTAACATAAAGTGCTGGGAGTTGTAGTGAGTTACAAATACTATTCTGTCATCACTAGCCATTTTAGACATTTGTTGACTTGTCGCACTTCCCTCCCCCTCTATTTGTTTAAAAGCTAATTGGATGAACCGTTTCAATTAGCCTTTCTCCCTTCCGTCCCCGCTGTCAGAGCACCCTCGCCCATTTCAAATTATAGGCAAACTAAATGGCTCCAATCAACGCAGAATACGAGGATGTAAGTGTTATTCAAACTTTCATCATACCCAGAAGGAAATTCAGATGGGACAAAACGATAGCTTAATTCCCCTGTGTGACTTCCTTAATTGTTGATCGAAATGTAATATTTTTTTATTGGAATGTCCTTGTGAATTGAAAAATATAGGTTGAACAACTCTTGCACTGAGAACACAAGCAAACAAACCACTGAAATATCCAGCAGGGGCTCACAAAACATAGTGTCTCAAGGCATTTCTTAAACCACCACAACAGTGACCCCTCTGGTGTGCTCCTGACTCCATTAGAAAAGATCCCTCGGAGAATTTTCCAGACTAAGAACAAAAGAGAAGTTTTAGATCTTCCAGTTGAACATACCCCATGGCCTTAATGAGGCGCTAGAGAAAATAAGAATTTATGTACAGAGGGTAAGAATAGGACAGAGTAGACCAGCCTTTTATTGAGTCTCTCAATATAATTTTATACTTTATATATATTTTAGATATTTTTTACATTTTATTATTCATTTTGTCATTTTTTTATATATATTTTACATGTTTTACATACCTTTTAACATGTATCCATATCTATGTTAAGGCCTACGTCACACAGGTGCTTTTTACTGCAATTAGCGCGGCCATCTGAGTGCCGCGCTAATCGCAGTATAACGCTCCCATTGTTTTCAATGGAGCCTAGCAAACATCCGTTCGATCACGACGCTTTCCAGTGACGCGGTTTTCGAGTGGAGTCTGTTCTGTTTTTTTGCTTTTAGACCACATCATCAATGATGAGGTATGCTAATACCCTGCCGTTGGCCACAGCTCCTTATGGCTGAAAACAAAAGTAAAATCGCAGAAAAGCGATACTGTTGAAATTGCAGCGCTTTGCAGCGCTGCTGTGTAAGGGAGGCCTAAAAAGTATACAAGTTATATATATATATATATATATATATAAAATAATTTGGCATTTCAATTTAGCATTTTTAGTCACTTTTCTAGGTTCTTTTCATGTTTTATCTTCTATATATTTGTCAATGTCTGTCTGTTTGTTGGAGCATCACGCACAAACTGTACGACTGACTGACATGATATTTTGCACACAGTATAATCTCGACCCGGAGAAGGTTATAGGCTATAAAAAAAATCTGAAATTTTGTTGTCTCTGCAACCTTATTTGCATATTTTTGCCTTTTCTTGAATTTTAATGCAGCAACCCCCAAATTTGCTTTCACCAATGGATTCTACATACTCGATTTAGTATTCCTGGTTATTTCCAACAAGTAATTCACACTAGAAGAGTCACACTGAGCGTTGCAAATTTGTGTTTCAGGAAATGATAAGTCCCCAGACAGGAATACATGGAGCAACCAAGGATTGAAAACTGTTGCCTATAGCAACCAATCACAGCACAGCTTTTATTTTACCTCAGCAGTATAATATATGGCTAGGGTATTAGTGTATCTTGATGCCACCAGGAACTCCTGGTGGAGTCAAGATTGACAGGGAAGGGTGACGCCCCCTCAACCTGATTGGCTGCAGATCATTTTTGCCTCCAGGTCCTAGAAGGCCAGAAATGTAATGCTTGAGCACTAACTGCTTTAGTTGAGGATGGTGCCCTGCACCTTTGCTTCTTGACGGGCAACGTTAGTGGCAACAATTGCCCCTGCTGAAACACCCATTCCCAGGCATCGGTACAGAAGGCGGCACCCCACTGAGTATTGCAGCGGTGAGCGGCTTTGCCAACAGTCACTGAAGAGACTGTGTTGTGGAGGCAGTTTGCCGGCAGCGGCGCACATTCAACTCTATTTCCCTTCCCTCAGGTATGTCTGATATTCCGCAGGGCAGCATGGAGGACACACCGCCGGGCCACCCATAAGTCACACAGTCCGTGCATATACAACAGCAGCAAGGAGGCGGCAGCGCTGCCATACAGCACATGCGTCCCCAGCACACTGCATCAGGGCAGCATGGAGCGTACAGCCGTGGGGGACACTATCTTACTGCGTTTGGCGGCATACAGCAGCAGGAAGTGAGCTAGCAGCCCACATCATGGACTCAACTGCGCCGGGAGAATGCTCGTTACAGCCTGCGGACGCCTCCTGGTGCACAAGGAGGACAGCTGGGACCCCACAGTGGCGGAACAGGGCCACAGGGCTGTAGCTGTCCAGGTGTGTTCATTGCAATCCCACATCCTACACCTCACATTCACCGACTTCAGCATCTTCCAGGACCTTTGTGCCTTCACCCTATCAGGATCTAGGGGTGTGAGAGGGGCGTTCCTCCTGTCAAGCCCCTAGCTTCCGGTGGCGTCAAGATACACTAATACCTATGGCTAGTACATTCACATAGCATTAATCAGCATAGGTGTGCTTCTACATATTTATGCGTGCATTCTGATATCCTTGTTTCTTACTTAAAATGTCAAGTTTTGTATTGCACGCATTCTGTATCGGGTATAAAATGCACAATCTGTTTATTTGTGTCGTATACAAATCCACACTGCTGGTCCGATTTGAGTGAAATTTTGCATGAGTGTTCTTCAGCACCAGGCAATGAATACTGACATAATTAAAGATCAAAAACTCACAGACTTCCCCTGTAATTTGTATTGCCAACAGCAATTAATCACAGTTCAGCATTCGTTTCTTATACTTCTGAGGTAAAATAAAAGCTGTGCTGTGATTGGTTGCTTTGGGCAGCAGCTTTTTATTTTGGACGACTTCCATAACAGTGCGGTGCTAGGCTCATTTTGTATATTCCAGGACTGCTATTCATAAAATCACTGTGCAACGCACAGGTATATCTTCTAGTTTACACATATGTTCCCATATTTTGTTTTATGTTAATACAATTAATCTATATAAAAATACAATTTTAGATCTTTTATGGTACTCTACTACTACTATCAAATGCTTTCTCAGCATCAAAGGTTATTATAGCTCATTCAGTGTATCCTTTGCAGGCTCTACCTACTCTCCTCTTCCCCTTGCTGTTGGGGTCCCCCAGGGTTCGGTCCTCGGCCCCCTCCTCTCCTCCATCTACAGAGCCCATATTGGACAAACCATCAGGAAATTTGGCTTTCAGTACCATCTCTACCTCTTCCGGTGACATCACAGCACCGTTCCTTCAGAATGCCACCGACTGTCTGTCCGCTGTCTCTAACACTATGTCCTCTCTCTACCTAAGGGCGCCCACCCACTGGCGTTTTTTTTCCCTGCGAAATTCGCAGCATTTTTTTCTCTGCAGGGGTCTATGGGACTTGTAATGTTAAAATCGCGATCGCGCAAAATCGCAATTTACCGCGAAATCGCGATTTTGCGCGATCGCGATTTTAACATTACAAGTCCCATAGACCCCTGCAGAGAAAAAAATGCTGCGAATTTCGCAGGGAAAAAAAACGCCAGTGGGTGGGCGCCCTAAAACTGAATCTCTCAAAAACTGACATACTGGTGTTTCCGCCCTCTGCTAACCGACCTTATCCTGACATCTCCATCTCAGTGTGTGGCACCACCATAATTCTCTAAAAGCACGCACGCTGTCTTGGTGTTACATTCAACTTCAATCTCTACTTTACCCCTACATCCAATCTCCTGCCCAAATATGTCAGCTGCACCTCAAGAACATCGCAATAATCCTCCCTTTTCTCACCATTGACACACTAAAAACTCCCACTGTTTCACTCTCAGCTCAATTATTGCAACTTGCTGCAGATTGGCCTCCCCTGCACCAGACTCTACCCTCTCCAATCTATCCAGAATGCTGCAGCCAGGCTCATCTTCCTGTCCAGCCGCTACTTGCCTTTGTGCCAGTCACTGCACTGGCTGCCTGTCAAATATAGAATTTAAATCAAACTCATTACCCTGATCCACAAAGCCATCCACAGCAGTGCGCCGCCCTACATTGCTTCCCTAATCTCAATCTACCACCTAGTCCATGCCATCTGCTCCGCTAACGAAATCAGATAAAGTGCCACTTTAACCCTAACCTCTCATTACTGCCTCCAAGACTTCTCCAGAGCAGAACAGTCCTCTGGTACGCACTACCCCAAACTATTCAGACAATCCCTGACTCACACAACTTCAAGCATGCTCTAAAAACACCTCTCTTCAGGGAGGCATACCATATCTCCTAACCCAAACCTCTCAGTACTCCGTCTGATAACATGCTCCCTGTCCTGCTAACTGCAACCCTTACTAGCCATAATCAACCACTACCTGCAGTCATACCCATTCAACCACTATACGGCTTAAGTCTGACCATTGTCTATCTGTATAGCACCCCACACTCTCCACCTCGCCATACCTTGCACATCTCCAGCCCCTTTATTTTTTGTATCACCCCACTATTTGTAAATGAAGGTTTGGTACCGTATTAGCCAGTACAGCTAAATGTGATTGTTCCCAGCAAGAGAAACCACGTAATCTTGTAGATATGATACCTTTTAATGACTAACAATATACATGATGTAATAGTGAACGAAAAATACTTGATGTAATAGTGAGCTTGCGAACCTCTTGGGCTCTTCGTCAGGCTGAAAATGGAATAGATCTGAAGAGGAATGAATATTTATATTTTTTGTCCAGGCACTGATAACGGACTGAAAGTTTTATGGTCCCTGAATTACTGTTGGGGGGTCGTAAGGCCAGGAATGCTACAAGAGATACACAAACATTTTTAACTAGACACTGATAAGGGATTGAAAGTTTATGGTCCCTGAATTACCATAAAACTTGCACTCCATTATCAGCGCCTAGACAAAAAAGTTTGTTTTCTGTTGTAGTATCCCTTTTAAGTGCAAATCAATCACATCCATGTCTGTGCCTTGTCATAAGTATGTATGTTATAAGTGTGTATAAATATCCATGCCTCTTCAGATCTATTCCATTTTTAGCCTGACAAAGAACCCGAGAGGTTCGCAAGCTCGCTATTACATCATGTATTTTTGTTAGCCATTAAAATGTATCATATCTACAAGATTACATGGTTTCTCTTGCTGGAAACAATCACATTTTTCCAACTATTTGTAGTATGTAAGCTTGTTGGAGCAGAACCCTCACCCCTACTGTTTCCATCAATCAATTACTACATGTAACCGTGGTTTTGTTTCTTTTCCCCCTGTTTTTCAAGTGCTGCGGAATATGTTGGCGCTATATAAATAAAGATTATTATTATACCTACTCTTTTACAAGCATGCTGCATGACCCTGGCCCAGTGCCTTCCTAGTATTTGACTTCATTTCGTCTTTTCACAAATTGATTTTTCTGCATCCTGTCAGGTTAGATAGAAACCAAGCTAACCTAGTAACCAAAAGTTTTGTATATATTTTTATAGCAATGTTTATGATTAATATAGGTCAAAAAAATCTGGGATTAGTAAAATCTTTTAGGTTTTATCCTTTCACCTGTTGGTAGACAACAGCCTTCATTATAACACAAAATGATATAATTTGAAAAGTGAATCCTGCACATAAGAAAATAAAGTTATATAAAACTCATTTGCATGCCCCAGACTCTTTGCATTTGCTAAAGTTTTAATTTGTTTCTCTGAGTCCATCCAGTATTACTGGCATCTTTAATTCTAATACTTGATCATGAGTTAACCTAGGTATATTAATATGATCTCATCATTTTTAGCAAGCATGGTATATAGCTCCTGTGATTGATATACAGTACTTCTGAAAAATCTTCTGCCCATATCACTGACATTTTTTATTGAGATTTTTTCCAAGCAAGAATGGAAGATAGACAGAAAACCAAATATTATGTAGGCAAATCAGTAGGCAGGCATAATAGACATAAAGTCCAAGAATAGTACAAAATCTTATTCCAAAAAATAACAACAAGAGAGAATAAAAGAAATACAAAATCATTGTCTGACTCAAAACAATACAAAGGGATGGGTAACAGAACAAAAGGGAAAAAGAGTAGGGAAAAAATAGAAAGGGGAATGTATATGCAGCGTCTGATGAGCGGGACACGGCCTAGGAGACAACGGGGTAAGGTTTGGGGTCTTGTCACAGGGCTCTACTGTCTCCCACCCAGAGGGTAACTGGTGACATGTCCAAGGGCCGAGGGCAGGTTACTAAACGAGAAACACAGTAATGGATTACCTTGATCTCTTATGTCACGCATGACCCAACAGTTTCTTCTGCCGCGGGGAAATTCCTGGGTGGCGGATTAAACTCACCCTCACGCGATTTCCATGGGGGAATTCCTGGTTGTCAGAGTAAATTCACACACACACAGGATTCTTTTAAGACACAGCCTCCAGAAACGGACCGGCGACTGGTCGCTTTACTTGAAGTAACTTGATTATAACTGCAGAATACACGCCAGCAGGGAAACAGTGCAAACACATTAAAGTGGTGTGACAGGGAGGACTCACGGATGAACAGGAGAAACCACAGTCTCGTTATCTGTAGGTCCTGATCAAGGCAACACGCTCTCTTCTCTCCAACACTCTACTGGTCAGCACTCACATTTGATAAAACCGGGTGTGCTGCATGGCGGTTCCTCATTCTCTCACTTTTAGTACGAAAGAAGTCCCAGGGCAGGCTGTAGACTCCTTTCCGCCTCTTCCATTCTGGGCTGCACAGGCTGAAGGTGCCTGTGTGGTCCTCTTGCAGCACTCAATTCCACTCAGAACTTAACCCAGAACACCCTTGCACACACTTTGCATTCACATAGCTCTCATAAGGTCACATGACAAACAAACCAGGCAGTTAAGCCTTTCAGTGCTGCAGCTATGTAATACACATCATTCATTCAACACAGAAGACACTGACATCATATAGACTAATGCATACATACAGTAATGGAGGGGCCACATTGTACTGGGCCACTACATACAGGCAGTATATTTATATGTCCCAAACTTTACATTACAACATAACAGACTAATCATTAACTAATGGGAGTTTATGATGCAACAATGGAAGCTGATGGTCTCAAGAGATGCTGTGTTTCTGATCAGGATCACAAGAAACTGGGCTGTACAAAAATGCTTTGTGTTCGTGCGGCTGCAGCTAGCCGTGTCGTATAGTCTGGAAAAGAACTCTATTTAGTTAGTGCTGGAGAAGCAGGATTTTGTTTTTTCCTAAAGCTAAGGCTGTGTTTTATTTGATTTATGAACTTCTTAATAAACGCAGGCCACACCTGTATTGGACTATACCTGTGTCCTGGTCTCGGACTGGGGTTTACACTGCAATTCCGCGCTCTACCTGAGCTGACTATCCCAAAACCTTTAAAGCATAACATGTCTCAGTGTCATGGCAGCACACAATATCTGTGACTACACGTCTGGAGATATAAGCATTTGTGGTCATTACACACTCAGTAGGTGTTTTTCATTAATGAAATGCACCTTAATGTTTTTCTCATGTTCCTGAAACCTGACAGCTGTTCCAAGAGTCATAAATGGTAATAATAGAGGTTTGTACTTTTTAATTGTGTACTATGAATAGGAAAGCTTCCCAGAATTGCTTTCCTTCAAGAATTTGTTCTCATTTCTGCTTATTTTTTCTGTTATTTGTTTCTGCCAAAGGAGATGAACAACAAAAATAATGTAAATGCCAGATCTGACATAAACTGGACCGCATTGACAGCATGCTGCTCTATTTTGTGTTAAATTTTAGACAAATCTTCCCCAAAGGCAGATATGAACAGAATCTAAATTTGAAATCCTTTAAGGGCTTAGTCAGACAAGTGTTTTGTTTTTTTTGCACACCCATGTGCACAAAAAAATTCACTCCATGCATGTTCAAAATGCATGTGACCAAGCTCCGTGCCTATTGCTTTCAGTGGGGCCAGTGCTACTGCCGCCCCATTCAAAGCAATGGGTTGCAGACAACCCCTGCAGTGATTGAAATATAAGCCCTTCCCTGAAAATCATCCCTAGCTGCTGTAAAAAATATGTACATCACCTCTCCACCGCTGTCAGGGCTCTAGCGCATCTTCTTGCTGGCTCCCCGGCACTGTTCTGAAGCACTTTCTCCTGGCCGGCGATTTAAAAATCCCCGCCTCCTGAAAGTGCTGGGTCTTATTGGCTGAGCGCTCAGCTAATCACAGACAGCGCTCAGCCATTCATTGAATGACAGCTGAGTGCTGCCTGTGATTGGTCACAGCAGTCAGCCAATCAGAGGCAAAGCTCAGCCATTCATTGAATTCATGGGAGTTGGAGTAGTCAGTTGTAGTTGATATTACCCTTCAAAGTGAGGATTTAATGCTTTTCAGACGTGTTTCTTTATCATCAGCCAGTCACCTCACTCTATTTTTATGAGTTCCCTTCAATGAGAATGGTTCTTGAGTGGTGCGAAAAAAAATGATTATAAATCTGTTGCACCTTTTCTGCAAAGCCCCCACATATAAGGTTAAATCAGAATGAAGCATTTGTAACTACTGTGAAAAATACAAGCCTGTTTTGGGAGGACTACCAAAAAGCACCTCATATGGGCTAAGACTTGTTTTCTTATTCAGAGTTGTCTTTACAGTATATACAGTAAGGCTAATGGAAGCCATTCTGTCCATGGTTTGTTTGTCTCTGCCATTGCTTTCTTGATTCTCAATTTCAATGCACTGTAATCTGTCTACCTTACCACTGCTCTAGGGATGAAAAGGAATATGAAAAGGCTGTTCTATGCCCAGAGCCTGCATAACTTCTTGACATATTCAGAAGCAAAATGAAAAACCCCTATCACTTTCAATTACCTTTGGTACTCCATATCTCAATGGTTTTTATATTTGTCTTTGCAGAAGCCCAGGCCTCAACCCAGGAACAAATTGATGCAAACAAGAATGTCGCCGTAACCGAAGCTGAATTAAATCAATCTGCAAAAATAGTTTGGGAGTACACATCATAGGTACTTTTGTGATTTTTCCAGCATTATGGCAAGCACAGATCATATAGCCCTGTACAAACTTTGCAGCAGAATACTGGAAACCCGAGGCCACCCAGCACTGGTTTACCAGACTTACCATTGCATCCTTAGACCGGTGGGTGGGTCCATGGGACAGAGCATGCATCGTTGTGTACATAACCCTAAGTAAGCACACTTTTGTACCTACACTCCATAGCCTGGTCTCTTTTAAGGACCCTAGTTGTTTGGCTCATTCTCCTTCCTCCTGAGCTGTAGTGCAGCATTCCGTAGGGTGACCCCAGATACAAGGCACACGTTGAGGAGCTGGGACGGTAAAGTGGTCACTTGTCATAGTGTCCCTTCCAGAGGTACACACATAGCCTCAACCAGAGCAGCACTGGGCCTTTTCCGGACATCCCTATGATAGGGTTGCTCAATAAACTGGAGGACAGGGATAGCAGATGTCATGGGTGACGCCACCGTTCCGTTACCCACCTGTATGACCCTCGGCAGCAAATAATGGAGCCGTAGACAAAAGTAACGTACCTCAGGACCCTGGGAATGGTCAATGCCTGGCAAAACTTTACTAAACATAAGTTCCAGCTGATAGTACAGTTTACACAGAATTGGCAGTGTAGGTAAAGAAGTAGACTTAAGAGTACCTCCACCTGGTGATCCCAGACTTCAGGCTGGCTGGATGTGAAAAACAAATGGATGTACCTCTACGTGGTGATCCCAGCCTTCAGAACAGCTGTGTAGGAAAAATAATCTTGTAGTATCTCTGCACTAGGTCTGGCTGTATGCACCTCCTCTTGCTCATGCACTCTCTCTCTTAAGGGACTCACTCTGCCATGGTTGCTGTCACACAGGTAAACGGGAACCCCTCTTCCTCCTCCATTCTTCACCACCTTTCTGCCTTCTGCTTCCCCAAGTACACAGCGCTCAATGACAGCCGGGGGTTGGGGGTGGGGGGTCATGTGACCACCGGGGTTCTCTGCTACAGCAGATCTGCAGGGTCATACTAGACCCTAACCAGCTCTGCCAGTGACTGTCACTACATGTGTTGTTTTCCCCTGTAACTGGATGTCGCAGATACAGTGGGAAAGTGTCAAAAAACCCCCAAAAACATGTGAATGTCCCCCAGAGGTCTTACATGACATCATGGGGATCATAGATAGTAAAAAACATAATTACATAAATAAGTAAAGCAAGATTCCATAATAAAACAACAATATATACATAAGAAAGAAAATAACCCAAAACCGACACCAACCAAAAACATCACTATAGGCACCCTGTAATCCAAAACCATACATATTTTATATCAAAACATCCGAAACAAAATGAGGAACCCATTCCCATACTTTATTTTAGTGTAAGTATACGAATTAAAAAAACCAAATTGGAAATGTTAAATTTTTTTTTTTACTTTTTACCCCCAATAAAACTAAAAGATGGAAAAAAGTCAGTGAAAAGGATATTGAAAAAATAGTCCTATATGTCATGGAAAAAAAACCACAGCAAAAATAATTTTCATAGCTAAAGGAAAAAAATAGAGCAGTAAAACCACCACATGGGTAAAATACCTAAAAATTGTCTGGTCCTTAAGGTACAAAAAAGCCTGATCCTTAAGGGGTAAAGGAAGGAGTAACAGGACAGTAGCCTTAGCTGCAGCATCAGCTCTCCAGATTCCTTCAGCTTTGTTGTCTGTTGCTTCCTATGGGCTTGCACCTTAAGAACAGGAACCTGTCTGGGTAATTGTAAGGCTCTAAAAAGTTAAGTCACTAATTCTGCATCTTTGATGGAAGCAATAAAGTTTCTGATATTCCAAATTACAATGCAATCATGCAAAACGTCATATGTATAATGGCTATCTGTATAGACGTTTGTGGTTAAGTTTTCCGCCAATACACACGCTTCAGTGAGCGCTTTCAACTAAGCTTCCTGTGCGGACATACTGGAGGGCAGAGCCTCATTCTTCAGCAATTAATTTGGGGTAACCATGGCATATCCTGTGGGTGGTTTACTCGTGGTAGAATTGTGACCATCCATATAGACGTCCAAGTCTTCCTTAGAAATTGGAGTCTCAAGATCATTGTCAAGTGCTTTAGTTTCTATTTGCATTAATTCATAACAATAGTCTGCACTTTCTTTCATTTCCTCATCAACATTTGGAAGTAATGTAGCTGGATTTAGAACCGTATACTTTTTGACAGTTACTTTGGAGGTGTTAACAGAGCAGCTTCATATTTTGTTACTCTTGCTGTTGACAAATGCTTTGTCTTTGCTTGCATCAACAATTCTTGCACAGCGTGGGGAATCTGTATTACTAATTCATGATCTAACACTATGTCTGCAGCCTTTTCTTTGAGTATAACATAAGCTGCTACAGCCCTGATACATGATGAGGTACCTTTTATTACTGCATAAAGTTGGGCAGAAGAATATCCAAAGGGTCAATGTTTGCCCCCATTGGTCTGGTTGAGTACCCCTTTAGTGTAACCCTTTGCCTTGTGACAGAACAAGTTAAAAGTAAGAGCATCGTTAGAAATTCCTAGTGCAGGTGTAGTGGCCCGAAGTCTATATATCTGGCCCCTCCATAATTGTCATACATGTCATGTCTTTTATGTGGATGGCCTGTGCAAATTGTCTTGTCTTTAGTTATGTGTATTGCACAGCTGCAGCATGTAAGAGGTTAATGTCTATGAATGTCAGGGATATGTCTGGAAATTGTAACCAATTGCCATGTCACATGGGTATGTAAGATATACATATGAGTGAAAGGTAAGAGAGACAGGTCCTTTTGCTTCAACGGTTGAGTGTGGAGGGAGAGTGCTGGTTACATGGGGGTACCTTCAGCCCTCATGTGGTGAAGAATGGAAGAGGAAGAGAGGTACCCTGATGACCTAGTCCTAGGATCCCCATCCTAAGAAACAGAGAGAAAAAGAGACCACCGTGCAGTGTTCAGCAGCCTGCTTAAACGTGTGTCACTGGAGTGTGTTGTGCTCCTCCGATGTGCGTGTCCAGGAGCAGAGTCATAGAGATAATTTGGACTGTAGGCCTGGTATCATCCTGTGTTTTAATCCCTGACCTCCATAATTTGTCTTTTCTGCACTGGTGTGAGAATTTGCCTTTTCAAGCAATGTTCCCAGTGACTGAGGTTGTGTGTGGACTCTGTTATGCTTCTTCCCGTCTGACATCCTGTGGAGTAAGGAACGGTGGCGCCACCCATCACATAATTCTTCAGATCCACCACACTGTTTATTCAGGTAACTGCTGCCTCTAGCGTTTGCCCATTTTCTGGGTGCCAAGATGATAATATGTATGTTAGAGCTTTCAAAGAGGTTGAGGGGAATGTTGTACCTCCATGTGTCAATTTTACTCAACAATATTGTTTTCTCTCAAATACAAAACAAGTATAATTTGGCTCTCAATTTCCACTACTCCTCCACCTGGGCTGAAAAAAGCTGAGAGCAGCACCCTGTAGAGCAGTGATGGGCAACCTTTTCAGCCCGGCGTGTCAGCTCCCTGCTCTGCCGGCCGGAAGTGAAGTCAGCTGCCTAACCGGAAGTCCCAGCACTAGATGCTGTGTGCCAGAGTTCTGTGGTTTTAGCCTACAGACCTCCTCCAGCACAGAGTGCCTACAGCGATGTTTTATCCTCGGCTACTGCACCTGGCCGTGCAGGAGCCGAGAATGAAAAATCCTTTTCGGTTCTCGGCATGCGACCCCATACTTCTCTGCATGTAGCTGTGTGTCAGCGAACATGGCTACGTGTGTCAGTGCTAACACGTGTGTCATAGGTTCGCCATCACGGCTGTAGAGAATCACCGATCTTTCCCCTTCACAGCCCCAGTGAGGGCAACACAGACCCCTGCCAGTGGGACCTCAGAGTTGCGATGAGGGACGAATACTCATGCCTCTTCTCCAGCATTTAGTCAGGGCCAGCTTGGCCTGGAGGACAACAGCCCTGGACTATCCCCCAGGATGATGGTAAGCAGGCATCAGCCTAGCCCTTCTCACCTGCCTTCACCTCACCATACACCGAGCAGACAGGAGAAGGAGGACATTCTGAAACTAATCAGGGAAAAGGGGGCCATTAAATTTAAAGGCATGGCACTTATTGTTCTCCTTGATCTCACCACAAGGTCTCTTCAATTCTTCAGAGCTCTTCACTGTTTACCCATGGTGAAGTGGCCCTAAGTACACATAGCTCCTTCATAATTGTCATACATGTCATGTCTTTTATGTGGATGCTCTGTGCAAATTGTCTTATCTTAAAGGGGTTGTCCCGCGAAAGCAAGTGGGGTTATACACTTCTGTATGGCCATATTAATGCACTTTGTAATATACATCGTGCATTAAATATGAGCCATACAGAAGTTATTCACTTACCCACTCCGTTGCTGGCGTCCCCGTCTCCATGGCTCCGTCTAATTTCAGCGTCTAATCGCCCGATTAGACGCGCTTGCGCAGAAGGGTCTTCTCCCTTCTGGTCGGTCCGGGCACGAGCGGCGTTCTGGCTCCGCCCCCTTCTACACGTCATCGCGTAGCTCCGCCCCATCACGTGTGCCGATTCCAGCCAATCAGGAGGCTGGAATCGGCAATGGACCGCACAGAGCCCATGGTGCACCATGGGAGAAGACCCGCGGTGCACCATGGGAGAAAAACTTGACAAAGACCTTTATAAGGTTGAAACGTTGTTTTATGCTGGATAATTAAAGTATTGAGATAAAGATCCGTGGATGCTGCTTCTCTTCTATTATATTGATGGGAGAAAACCGTGGTGCATCATTGGGAAAGGACCGGCGGCCATCTTTAAAAGAAGAAAAGAAGATGCTGCGCGAACTGGGAAGGAGGTAAGCGATTTTTTTTTTTAATTACAAACCATATTAATTTTAACAGGGCAGAATGCGGGGGTAGGTTGAAAAAAAAAATTGCATTTCGCCGCGGGACAACCCCTTCAAGTGAGTGTATTGCACAGCTGCAGCATTTAAAGGGGTTGTCCCGAGGCAGCAAGTGGGTCTATACACTTCTGTATGGCCATAATAATGCACTTTGTAATATACATTGTGCATTAATTATGAGCCATACAGAAGTTATAAAAAGTTTTTTACTTACCTGCTCCGTTGCTGGCGTCCTCGTCTCCATGGAGCCGACTAATTTTTGGCCTCCGATGGCCAAATTAGCCGCGCTTGCGCAGTCCGGGTCTTCTGTGTTCTTCTATGGAGCCGCTCGTGACAGAGAGCGGCTCCGTGTAGCTCCGCCCCGTCACGTGCCGATTCCAGCCAATCAGGAGGCTGGAATCGGCAGTGGACCGCACAGAAGAGCTGCGGTCCACGAAGCAAGAGGTTCCCGGCGGCCATCTTCACAGGTAAGTATAGAAGTCACCGGAGCGCGGGGATCAAGGTAAGCGCTCCGGTAAGCTGTCTGTACGTCCCTGCATCGGGGTTGTCTCGCGCCGAACGGGGGGGGGGTTGAAAAAAAAAAAAACCCGTTTCGGCGCGGGACAACCCCTTTAAGAGGCTAATCATAGAATGGTAGAGTTTAAAGGGACCTCTAGGGTCTTCTGGTCCAACCTCCTGCTCAGTGCCGGATTCACTAAATCATCCCAGACAGATTTTTTTTTTATGGCCTTTGTTTGAATACTTCCATTGAAGCAGAACTCACCACCTCCCATGGTAACCTGTTCTATTCATTGATCACCCTCACTGTCAGAAAATTTTTTCTAATATGTAATTTGTGTCTCCTCCCTTTCAGTTTCATCCCATTGCTTCTAGTCTTTCCTTGTGCAAATGAGAATAGGGCTGACCCCTCTGCACTGTGACAGCCCTTCAGATATTTGTAGACAGCTATTAAGTCTCCTCTCAGCCTTCTTTTTTGCAAACTAAACATTCCCAGATCCTTTAACCGTTCCTCAAAGGACATGATTTGCAAACCGCTCACCATCTTGGTAACTCTTCTCTGAGCTTTCTCCAGTTTGTCAATGTCTTTTTTAAAGTAGGGTGCCCAGAACTGGACACAGTATTCCAGATGAAGTCTGACTAAGAAAGAGTAGAGGGGGATAATTACCTCACGTGATCTAGACTCTATGCTTCTCTTAATAAATCCCAGAATTGTGTTTGCCATGTTCAGTCTATGATCTATTAGAATACTCAAGTCTTTTTCACATGTGCTGCTGCTTAGTCCCATTCCTCCCATTCGGTATGTGCTTTTTTCATTTTTCTTGCCCAGATGTAGGACTTTACATTTCTCCTTGTTACTGAGGTTGTCAAGTACTTGTGTGTGGACTGCGGAGTAAGGAACGGTGGCTCCATCCATCACAGAATTCTTCAGATCCACCACACTGTTTATTCAGGTAACCACTGCCTCTAGTGTTGCCTGGAAGAGGCCTGGCAGCGCCCTGGCCAGAGTTGCATGCGTCCCTCCGGGGTGGAGTTGGTAGAGCCAGCGTGACAAGTGCCATCTCTACCCCCACCATCTCCTCAGTGTTGGGCCTTCTGTCTCGGTCGTTGCTCACGACTTTAAAGGAGAGAGAAATACTATATAGATGGGGCTATCCTTTTCAACTACTGGGTAGGAGGGAAGGTAGATCGGCCATTTTTCAAGGCTTGGGAGACCTTCCTAAATTCCTAGTCACCTTTAAGCTGCCTATGATATCCCTCCCAGATTAGCTAAGACCATTTGTCCCCCTTCCCCACCATCTAAAGAGAAGTGGCACACTATCACACCAGATGGTAGATGGAGGAACAAGGGAACCCCTTTGGCGAGTCCTTTAGAGACTTACTTAGAGCCTGTGACCCCTTCACTTCAATGGCTGTCGTGTCATTCACAATGACACTATTCTTGCTGTCATGAAGAAAATGCTTTATGTTTTGTTAGAAGTCACACTTATTTGGAACACGTAAAGTGGTGGACCCGTTGCTCCTTATCTATACAAAATAACTTTAAAGTGTATGGGGTTTGGCTCTTTCCTGGGCGTTCTCCTTGCACAGGGTTACTGCGAGGAAGCAAGGAGCCTTCGGCAGAGCCACTCCACAAGGAGCTGCATGTTTACCATCATTACTCACTACAATGCTTTATTGATGTCTAAATGTATCATTCATTATTAAAGGCATATTTTCAAATGCCGGGGTTAGGATGGAGCTTGGACCTTGCCATTCGTTCCTCTTCATTCCATCCTAGGGACTGCACCACTCGTGGTGTGAAAAACATGAGTTGAACATCAGGTTTAGTTTTGGGTCACCTCTTTGCAACTCTAGGTTTAGTTATTTTTAGGATTATTAGTATCTTTCTTAATATTTCCCTTCCTGTTTTGCTCCCTCTTTTTCCTATCTTTTTTCTTTCCATTTTTGTATGCTCACATTTCTGGTGTCTCTGCAGGATAGGTCTGCTTTTTGACTTTATATGTCACTTGATTAGGAGGCAATGGTGTCCTTGACTTTTGGTACATATAATACCAGGGGTATCAATAAACTGGAAAAATGTAGACAAATTCTTTACAGATTTCATAAAAAGAAAATAATGATTGTCATTTTTCAGGAGACCCATTTTGTGGCCTCTAGGACTCCTTGGTGTACTATTAAATACTACCTGATTTGGTACCATGCCCCTCATCCCACTCATAAGACATGTGGAGTCTTATTGGCATTCCACGAATCATTCAACCCATCCCTCCTAGCATCACAAGTTGATGAGGAAGGGAGATTTAAAATTACTGGTCACTAACTTGGACTATACCGTTGCTAACCTTTATTTTCCTAAGCAAGAACAGATTTCTTTTGGGTACGGAGTTGTCCAGAGACTAGCCAAATTTGCCGAAGGTTAGAGCATCATACTAGGTGGAGACTTTAACGTGGCATTTCATCCTCACCTGGATACTTACACGGGCCAGTTGTCTGTCTCTCGCTCCATGACCTCAAGACTGAGAAAGGCCCTGGTAAACCTACATCTAGTTGATTTATGGTGGATCCTGCATCCTAATATTAGAGACTATAGCTTCCACTCCCTAGTATACAATTCCTATAGTAGACTAGATTACCTGTTCATATCACACAACCTTTTAGATGGTACTACCTGATAGTAGCATCAAGAGTGGTTGTAGAAGAAGCTTCATCAGGAGTAGCACAGTATTAGATGAACAGTACAGAGATCTGACATCAACTGGTTGATCTGTGGTTGTGTAGATCTGGTAGTAGCAGCAGGGGTGGTGGTAGAAGAAGCTTCATCAGTAGTAGCACAGTATTAGATGAAAAGTACAGAGACCAGGAATCATCTGGTTGATCTGTGGTTGTGTAGACCTGGTAGTAGTAGCAAGGGTTGTGGTGGAAGTAGCCTAATCAGCAGCAGCAAAGTATTAGATGAACAGTACAGAGAGCATCTGGTTGATCTGTGGTCATGTAGACCTGGTAGTAGCAGCAAGGGTGGTGGTAGAAGAAGCTTTATCAGGACAAACACAGTATTAGATCACCAGTGCGGAGCTCTGGGATGATCTAGTGATCCAGGGTGTTCCTTAAACATTTTCATATGGTCTGATCACTCCAGTGTATGTGTTATGTGTGCTCGGTGCACTAAAGCGCCACTCCTCAGAACAGACGCAAGCGTGTCCATTTAAAGCCTGCAAGCACTCCTACAGCATTTGACAAACTACACCTCTTCAAGCAAAGATGGAAGGACCCATGTCTCTTACTAATCAGGGAAAGTGGGGAACCCCTGCCTAAAAGCAGGGTGATTGTCCTGATAAAGTCGGCCCTGCTGTCTTCATCAGGAACCTGGAGAAGATGCACTAAACACAGACGACATGACACTGTTCACACACATACAGAACACAGAAAAGGACTGCACATAAAGCACATTTCTGGCCACTTGCACAGACATACCATACATCTCTGTTCACACCAACATACAGAGTAACACAAACCACATAGAACAGGACTGCACGTAGAACACATGTCTGCCCACTAGCACAGACATATCAAACATGTCACTGTTCACACCAACACACATGGTTGTGCATAAAACATATAACAAGAACCCCACCCAGAGCTCACATGCATACAGATGGTAAACCATAGCTAGTCCAAGTGTCCTCACACCAGGGGAATAGAGAGAGTCTGCCACCGCGCTGACATAGAGAACAGTGTCAGGCATCACACATTTGACACACACACAAGACATAAGACGTCTGGAGGCCACACCTGCCAAGGGATAAGGAGAAACCTGCAGGCTCATATACCCTAGAAACCACAAGGAGGGAGGGATAGCAGGTATCCAGACCATCTTCCGAGACAGTGAGAGACACAACAGACTAGTATGCATAACCCAGCTCTGAGTGGGATAAACAATGATACATAAAGCACTAAAGTGACTAGCAATCTCTCACAAGAGTTTGCTGGTATTTATCTGCTGCAGACGAGGGGGATTGGCTGGTGGAGAATAACACACTCAGCCAGCTCAATTAACCCCTACCTGGGAAGGTGTGCACAAGGAAAACCTGTAGAACCACAGGTCCCAGACACACAACCATAACAGTATGGCTCCCTGGGTCTTAAGAATCAAAGCCAAAAGATCTCTAGCTGGCATCTTAATGATAATTTACTAAAAGACTCTGCTTGCATGGCAGATATTAAATTAATAAATATTGTATAGCGCCAACTTATTCCGCAGTGCTTTCAGGTAATTTATTTATTACCCCCCACCAAGCTGGGTTCTCATTTCCCCGACCTCAGAAGGATGGAAGGCTGTGTCAACCTTGAGTCGGCTACCTGAACCAAACAGGGATTAAACTTGCAACCAGGTTGTGAGCTCCTACTTCAACTCCTATTAAAGGGAGGTATTAAAATGCATCCTTAGGGCGCCCACCCACTGGCGTTTTTTTTCACTGCGAAATTCGCAGGTTTTTTTTTTCTGCAGGGGGTCTATGGGACTTGTAATGTAAAAATCGCGATCGCGCAAAATTTTGCGATTTTGCGCGATCGCGATTTTAGCTTTGCATGTCCCATAGCCCAAAGACCCCTGCAGAAAAAAAAAAAACGCTGCGAATTTCGCAGTAAAAAAACGCTAGTGGGTGGGCACCCTCAGAGAGGTTTTTATTTCATACAGCACAAGACTAAAAAAAGAGAGCTCTCATAAACTCTCCCAATTATTGCAGACTTCGGATATCCAAGAGAAAGACACATTTCTCAGACTCCTTGAAGGTGGAGAGTTCCTTACTTCATCTCAAAATTTTAAAGCTTCTTGACTAGAGATGAGCGAACGTACTCGTCCGAGCTTGATGCTCGGGCGAATATTAGGGTGTTCGGGATGCTCGTTACTCTTAACGAGTACCACGCGATGTTCGGGTTACTTTCAGTTTCCTCTCTGAGACGTTAGCGCGCTTTTCTGGCCAATTGAAAGACAGGGAAGGCATTACAACTTCCCCCTGTGATGTTCAAGCCCTATACCACCCCCCTGCAGTGAGTGGCTGGGGAGATCAGATGTCACCCGAGTATAAAAGTTGGCCCCTCCCGCGGCTCGCCTCAGATGCCTTGTGACTGAGTTAGCTGAGGGAAAGTGCTGCTGCTGGTGCTGCTGTAGGGAGAGTGTTAGGAGTGAGTGTAGGCTTCAAGAACCCCAACGGTCCTTCTCAGGGCCACATCTATCCGTGTGCAGTACTGTGGAGGGTGCTGTTAGCAGTGTTGCACAATTATTTTTTTTTCAAAATCGGCTGTCTGCAGAGCATTGCGCCCTGCAGTAATAGTCCAGGGACAGAAGTGGTGGTTAGGCAGGGAGAGTGTTAGGAGTGAGTGTAGGCTTCAAGAACCCCAACGGTCCTTCTTAGGGCCACATTTAACTGTGTGCAGTACTGTGCAGGCTGCTGTTAGCAGTGTTGCATTTTTTTTTTTTTCAAAATCGGCTGTGCAGAGCATTGTGCCCTGCAGTAATACTACAGGGACAGAATTGTGTAGGCAGGGCCAGAAGACATATATTATTGATTGAATATAGTCAGTGGGCCTTTTCTTTTAAAAAAAAGGGAAAAATTCTATGTGCCCTGCCTCTGTCAGTCCTCAGCGTTCTGTGTATGTGTGTGGTGGGTGGAGATAGTAAAAAATTCATACGCAGCCAGCTACGTTTAACAGCAGGCTTGCGCCAATTTATTTCCTGCCTTCCTGGGAAAAATCACCGCTCTGCTGCACTTCATATAACTGCATTTCTGTGGAACAGATTTCTTATCTGATTGAATATAGTCAGTGGGCCTTTTCTTTTAAAAAAAAGGGAAAAATTCTATGTGCCCTGCCTCTGTCAGTCCTCAGCGTTCTGTGTACGTGTGTGGTGGGTGGAGATAGTAAAAAATTCATACGCAGCCAGCTACGTTTAACAGCAGGCTTGCGCCAATTTATTTCCTGCCTTCCTGGGAAAAATCACCGCTCTGCTGCACTTCATATAACTGCATTTCTGTGGAACAGATTTCTTATCTGATTGAATATAGTCAGTGGGCCTTTTCTTTTAAAAAAAAGGGAAAAATTCTATGTGCCCTGCCTCTGTCAGTCCTCAGCGTTCTGTGTACGTGTGTGGTGGGTGGAGATAGTAAAAAATTCATACGCAGCCAGCTACGTTTAACAGCAGGCTTGCGCCAATTTATTTCCTGCCTTCCTGGGAAAAATCACCGCTCTGTTGCACTTCATATAACTGCATTTCTGTGGAACAGATTACTTATCTGATTGAATATAGTCAGTCGGCCGGCCTTCCCTTTAAAAAAAAAGGGAACAATTCTATTTGTCCTGCAGGCTTGCCCCAATTTATTTCCTGCCTGGGAAATCACTGGTAATACAGCATGCTGAGGGGTAGGGGTAGGCCTAGAGGACGTGGACGTGGCCGAGGACGCGTAGGCCCAAGTGAGGATGTGGGCACAGGCCGAGCTCCTGATCCAGGTGTATCGCAGCCGACTGCTGCGCAATTAGGAGAGAGGCACGTTTCTGGCGTCCCCACATTCATCGCCCAATTAATGGGTCCACGCGGGAGACCTTTATTAGAAAATGAGCAGTGTGAGCAGGTCCTGTCGTGGATGGCAGAAAGTGCTTCGAGCAAGCTATCATCCACCCACAGTTCTGCGCCGTCCAGTGCTGCAAATCCGAATCCTCTGTCTGCTGCTCCTCCTTCCTCCCAGCCTCCTCACTCCACTACAATGACACATGCTCAGGAGCGGGAACACTCCCAGGAACTGTTCTCGGGCCCCTGCTCAGATTGGGCAGCAGTGGTTCCTCTCCCACCAGAGGAGTTTATCGTCACTGATGCCCAACCATTGGAAAGTTCCCGGGGTCCGGGGGATGAGGCTGGGGACTTCCGGCAACTGTCTCAAGACCTTTCAGTGGGTGAGGAGGACGATGACGATGAGACACAGTTGTCTATTGGTGAGGTAGTAGTAAGGGCAGTAAGTCTGAGGGAGGAGCACACAGAGGATTAGGAGGAAGAGCAGCAGGACGATGAGGTGACTGACCCCACCGGGTTTGCAACGCCTACTCAGGACAGGTCTTCAGAGGGGGAGGCAAGGGCAGCAGCAGGGCAGGTTGCAAGAGGCAGTGCGGTAGCCAGGGGTAGAGGCAGGGCCAGACCGAATAATCCACCAACTGTTTCCCAAAGCGCACCCTCGCGCCATGCCACCCTGCAGAGGCCAAGGTGCTCTAAGGTCTGGCAGTTTTTCACAGAGACGCCTGACGACCGACGAACAGTGGTGTGCAACCTTTGTCGCGCCAAGATCAGCCGGGGAGCCACCACCAACAGCCTCACCACCACCAGCATGCGCAGACATATGATGGCCAAGCACCCCACAAGGTGGGACGAAGGCCGTTCACCGCCTCCGGTTTGCACCGCTGCCTCTCCCCCTGTGCCCCAACCTGCCACTGAGATCCAACCCCGCTCTGAGGACACAGGCACTACCGTCTCCTGGCCTGCACCCACACCCTCACCTCCGCTGTCCTCGGCCCAATCCAGCAATGTCTCGCACCGCACCGTCCAGCCGTCGCTAGCGCAAGTGTTTGAGCGCAAGCGCAAGTACGCCGCCACGCACCCGCACGCTCAAGCGTTAACCGTCCACATAGCCAAATTTATCAGCCTTGAGATGCTGCCGTATAGGGTTGTGGAAACGGAGTCCTTCAAAAGTATGATGGCGGCGGCGGCCCCGCGCTACTCAGTTCCCATTCGCCACTACTTTTCCCGATGTGCCGTCCCAGCCCTGCACGACCACGTCTCCCGCAACATTGTACGCGTCCTCACCAACGCGGTTACTGCCAAGGTCCACTTAACAACGGACACGTGGACAAGCACAGGCGGGCAGGGCCACTACATCTCCCTGACGGCACATTGGGTGAATTTAGTGGAGGCTGGGACAGAGTCAGAGCCTGGGACCGCTCACGTCCTACCCACCCCCAGAATTGCGGGCCCCAGCTCGGTGGTGGTATCTGCGGCAGTGTATGCTTCCTCCACTAAAGCACCCTCCTCCTCCTCCAACGCAACCTCTGTCTCGCAATCAAGATGTGTCAGCAGCAGCAGCGCGTCGCCAGCAGTCGGTGTCACGCGTCGTGGCAGCAAAGCGGTGGGCAAGCGTCAGCAGGCCGTGCTGAAACTACTCAGCTTAGGAGATAAGAGGCACACGGCCCACGAACTGCTGCAGGGTCTGACAGAGCAGACCGACCGCTGGCTTGCGCCGCTGAGCCTCCAACCGGGCATGGTCGTGTGTGACAACGGCCGTAACCTGGTGGCGGCTCTGCAGCTCGGCAGCCTCACGCACGTGCCATGCCTGGCCCACGTCTTTAATTTGGTGGTTCAGCGCTTTCTGAAAAGCTACCCACGCTTGTCAGACCTGCTCGTAAAGGTGCGCCGGCTCTGCGCACATTTCCGCAAGTCCCACACGGACGCAGCCACCCTGCGCACCCTGCAACATCGCTTTAATCTGCCAGTGCACCGACTGCTGTGCGACGTGCCCACACGGTGGAACTCTACGCTCCACATGTTGGCCAGGCTCTATGAGCAGCGTAGAGCTATAGTGGAATACCAACTCCAACATGGGCGGCGCAGTGGGAGTCAGCCTCCTCAATTCTTTTCAGAAGAGTGGGCCTGGTTGGCAGACATCTGCCAGGTCCTTCGAAACTTTGAGGAGTCTACCCAGGTGGTGACCGGCGATGCTGCAATCATTAGCGTCACCATTCCTCTGCTATGCCTCTTGAGAAGTTCCCTGCAAAGCATAAAGGCAGCCGCTTTGCGCTCGGAAACAGAGCCGGGGGAAGACAGTATGTCGCTGGATAGTCAGAGCACCCTCCTGTCTATATCTCAGCGTGTTCAGGAGGAGGAGGAGGAGCATGAGGAGGATGGGGAGGAGGGGGAAGAGACAGCTTGGCCCACTGCTGACGGTACCCATGCTGCTTGCCTGTCATCATTTCAGAGTGTATGGCCTGAGGAGGAGGAGGAGGAGGATCCTGAAAGTGATCTTCCTAGTGAAGACAGCCATGTGTTGCGTACAGGTACCCTGGCACACATGGCTGACTTCATGTTAGGATGCCTTTCTCGTGACCCTCGCGTTGCACGCATTCTGGCCACTACGGATTACTGGGTGTACACACTGCTCGACCCACGGTATAAGGAGAACCTTTCCACTCTCAATCCCGAAGAGGAAAGGGGTTCGAGAGTGTTGCTATACCACAGGACCCTGGCGGACAAACTGATGGTAAAATTCCCATCCGACAGCGCTAGTGGCAGAAGGCGCACTTCCGAGGGCCAGGTAGCAGGGAGGTGCGGAGATCGAGCAGCATGTACAGCACAGGCAATACAACAGTCTTTAAGGCCTTTGACAGCTTTATGGCTCCCCAGCAAGACTGTGTCACTGCTCCCCAGTCAAGGCTGAGTCGGCGGGAGCACTGTAAAAGGATGGTGAGGGAGTACGTAGCCGATCGCACGACCGTCCTCCCTGACGCCTCTGCCACCTACAACTACTGGGTGTTGAAGCTGGACATGTGGCCTGAACTTGCGCTGTATGCCCTGGAGGTGCTTGCTTGTCCTGCGGCTAGCGTCCTGTCAGAGAGGGTGTTTAGTGCGGCTGGGGGAATCATCACAGATAAGCGTACCCGCCTGTCAACCGACAGTGCCGACAGGCTTACACTCATCAAGATGAACAAAGCCTGGATTTCCCCAGACTTCTCTTCTCCACCAGCGGACAGCAGCGATACCTAAGCAATACGTAGGCTGCACCCGCGGATGGAAGCATCGTTCTCTCTCACCATCCAAAACGGGGACATTTCTGCTTCATCAATCTGTGTATAATATTCCTCCTCCTCCTCCTCCTGCTCCTCCTCCTGAAACCTGACGTAATCATGCCGAACGGGCAATTTTTCTTAGGGCCACAAGGCTCACTCATATAATTTTTCTTAAAAATTTTTATACGTTTCAATGCTCTTAAAAGCGTTGAAACTTTAACTTGAACCAATTTTTCGTTAAACTGGGCTGCCTCCAGGCCTAGTTACCACTTAAGCCACATTAACCAAAGCGATTAATGGGTTTCACCTGCCCTCTTGGTTGGCCAGGGCCAATTTTTCTGATGTACATTAGTACTGTTGATACAGCAATTTTTGTGGGCCCTCGCCTACAGTGTAATCAAATTAATTTTTAGCCCACCTGCATTACAGCTGACGTTACATCCGCTGTGTTGGGCAATGCAATGGGATATTTTTATGTACCGCCGGTGGGTTCCAGGGAGCCACCCATGCTGTGGGTCCACAGGGAATTATAAATGCATCTGTTTCCACTTCTAAAGAACCCCAGTCAGACTGGGGCATGCAGTGTGGGCCGAAGCCCACCTGCATTAAGCACAACATTACTACCTCAGCTGTGTTGGGCAATGCAATGGGATATTTTTATGTACCGCCGGTGGCTTCCTGGCACCCACCCATGCTGTGGGTCCACAGAGAATTATAAATGCATCTGTTTCCACTTCTAAAGAACCCCAGTCAGACTGGGGCATGCAGTGTGGGCCGAAGCCCACCTGCATTAAGCACAACATTACTACCTCAGCTGTGTTGGGCAATGTAATGGGATATTTTTATGTACCGCCGGTGGGTTCCAGGGAGCCACCCATGCTGTGGGTCCACAGGGACTTCACAATAGGGAGTTGTACCTGCCTGTGTCTATGAATTAAAAACCGCGGTCTGACTGGGGCATGCAGACACCTTGACAGAATGAATAGTGTGTGGCACATAGGTTCCCCATTGCTATGCCCACGTGTGCAGCTCCTGATGGTGGTGGCACAGGATTATATTTCTCATTGCTTCTGTACAGCATTGTGGGCTATCGCCCCGCCCTTTTTAAAGAGGGTCGCTGCCTAGCCGTGCCAACCCTCTGCAGTGTGTGCCTGCGGTTCCTCGTCATGGCAGACGCACTTATAAATAGACATGAGTGTGGCGTGGCATGAGGGCAGCTGAAGGCTGCGCAGGGACACTTTGGTGTGCGCTGTGGACACTGGGTCGTGCGGGGGGGTTGGGCAGCATGTAACCCAGGAGAAGTGGCAGCGGAGTGTCATGCAGGCAGTGATTGTGCTTTGTTGGAGGTAGTGTGGTGCTTAGCTAAGGTATGCATTGCTAATGAGGGCTTTTCAGAAGTAAAAGTTGTTGGGAGGGGGGGGGGGCCCACTCTTGCCGGTATTGTGGCTTAATAGTGGGACCTGTGAACTTGAGATGCAGCCCAACATGTAGCCCCTCGCCTGCCCTATCCGTTGCTGTGTCATTCCCATCACTTTCTTGAATTGCCCAGATTTTCACACATGAAAACCTTAGCGAGCATCGGCGAAATACAAAAATGCTCGGGTCGCCCATTGACTTCAATGGGGTTCGTTACTCGAAACGAACCCTCGAGCATCGCAATAATTTCGTCCCGAGTAACGAGCACCCAAGCATTTTGGTGCTCGCTCATCTCTATTCTTGACCAAAAATCTCTGTGCTTCAAGATAAAATGCGTGCAGTGTTATTACGAATATGGATATAAATGTGGCAGATAGTTGGGTACAGTATTACACCCTCGCTTGATCCCCCTCCCATATTTTCACCGTCAATTCCCACGCAAGAGGTCTGGTCCATTCCTCCCCCCCCCCACACACACTCTCCCCCTGTGACATGCTGGAGGAGTTTCGCTCCTATAATATCGCCATATCAATAAATTCTCTAGCAGTGCAGTTGTAGTAAACTGCTGGACTGGCACTACGATATAGATGCTGAGGGAGCCCGGGGTGTCACACCAGTGTGGCGCAATGTGGTGATACAGGGCAATCCATTGCTTTGCCAGTATGGGTTGTAATCCTGTATCGTGTGGTGCACTTATCTATGGCTGACATCTTTGGTATCGGTTCACATGTGCAGACTATTTTGTCTGCTGTCACCTATCCCTCAATTTGGTTTGAGGGGTATGGCTGCATTTTAGTCTGCACTGAACAATTGCTCCCTCATATTACAATCTGGCTCTCTGCATGCTATCAGGGAACATGATGATTGAGCCTGCCCTGCAACGTATCAGGGAATACATACATGGCTTCTTTTTCTGTGAGCTATGTCCTTGTACATAGATGCAATTAACATTCCGTATGGGCTGCAGGTACCCATGTACTTGCTAAGCGACAGTGCGAGAAATACAAACAAACAAAAAAAACTGTACTGCTCATGACCGCCTGTGTGCCTCCATGGTCATATGCAATACAGGTAAGTGCCATGCGCAGGGTCACGGCTAGGTTCATAGCTGGAATGCGCTGCAGGCTTCCTGCATGTGGAACACGACTTGTTCATTTGAGCCCGACCATAAAGGGGTTGAAGGTAAGCACTTCTGTACGGCCATTGCAATGCACTTTGTAATATACTTTGTGCATTGTAAATGAGACATACAAAAGTTATATACTTACCTACGGGGTGCCCCCTCCCCCGTGTTGACAATCCCGTCTTCCCTGGATACGTCAAATGCTCCCTGCAATCTGCTTTTCCCGTCGGGCTTGCATAGAAGAGCTTGTGGGGCCGTAAACGAGTGTCTTATCATCCGCGCAAGCGCAGTAGCTACAGTGAGGCCGTGAGTGCGCTTCAGCATTTCACTGTAACTTGGCGTTTGGTGGGTGTGGAGGTGGTGGGATGGGTGGCTGTCACTGTAACTTGTTGCATGGGGGGAAGAGGGGCTGTCACTGTAACTTGCTGCACTAAGAGTGGGGAAGTAGGGGGGTTCTCACTGTAACTTGTCGCACGGGGGGTGGGGAGGTAGTGGGAGGGGTGGCTGTCACTGTAACTTGTCGCACGGGAGTGGGGAGACTGTCACTGTAACTTGTCGCACAGGAGGTAGGGAGGGCTGTCACTGTAACTTGTTGTGTTGGGAGGTGGAGGGAGGGGGGGCTGTCACTGTAACTTGTCGCACGGGGTGTGGGGGTGGCTGTCACTGTAACTTGCTGCACGGGAGTGGGGAGACTGTCACTGTAACTTGTCGCACAGGAGGTTGGGAGGGCTGTCATTGTAACTTGTCGTGTCGGGAGGTGGAGGGAGGGGGGACTGTCACTGTAACTGGTCGCACAGGGTGTGGGGAGGGCTGTCACTGTAACTGGTCGCACTGGAGGTTGGCAGGGCTGTCACTGTAACTTGTCGTGTCGGGAGGTGGAGGGAGGGGGGACTGTCACTGTAATTGGTCGCACAGGGTGTGGGGAGGGCTGTCACTGTAACTTGTCATGTCAGGAGGTGGGTCTGTCACTGTAACTTGTTCACAGGTGACATGCTGTGGAGATGCAGAAATCTCCTGCTACAGCTGCCACAGCTGTAGCAGAAGATCGTGCTGCTGTCCCATTGAAAGTAATGATAAAAGATTTCGATCTCCTGCTAGTGCTGTGACAGCTCTGGCAGGAATATTCCTCCATCTCTACAGCATGTCCCCTCATCACTGAACATTGTGACATCATTGTTACAGTGTTCAGTGATGAGGGGACATGCCGGGGAGATGAAGGAATCTCCTGCTACAGCTGTCACAGCTCTAGCACAAGATCACAATGCTGTCCCATTGCTTTGAATAGGGCTGACGCGGCTGCTGCTGCCATCTCCATTGAAAGCAGTTAAATGAAACCCTTGCATCCAGTGGACTTGCATGGACAGAGAGAGCAATATCGGGCCGTCAATCACAGACCAGTATTGCTCTCCCTATAACAGCGTGCACCTCTCATAATGACGTCGGTCTTCCAGTCATGTGACTGGCGTTGTCGGGAGCGCACATACTGAGGAGGAGGAGAGAGCAGTGCATCATGGGAACTACTGGCGCCATCTTTGAAATATTCTTCAGGTCAGCTTTACAAGGAGCAGATAAGGAATAAAAAGGTGAGCATAATATCGTTTTTTATGTGTAATGCTGTATTGTATAATGCTTTTACTTTACAGGGCATTCGTGAAAAAAAATGTACTTTGGGCGTTGGGACAACCCCTTTAACCCATTCCCGCTGCAGGGCGTAAGTTTATGTCCTGGCAGCGGGGTACTTCCCGCAACAGGGCATAAACTTATGTCCTGGGGATAGCGCGGGATCACATATGATCCCGCGCTATCCCGCAGCGGGAGGCGGCTGTCAGTCACAGCCGGTGTCCCGCTGCAACAGCGCTGGGGCATTGGAGATGCGCCCCCCGCTGTTAACCCCTTCCCTGCCACGATCTAAGTAGATCGCGACAGGGAAAGAGTTCACAGAGGGAGCGCACTCCCTCTGTGTCTCCGGCCGGCTCTCGCGATAACATCGCAAGAGCCCGGCCTGTCGCCATGGTAACAGAACACCAGACACTGGCGTCCTGTGTTACCAGTGCCTGAGATCGCTGTATAAGCGATAAGGCATGCATGCCTTATGACAGCTATCATCAGGGCAGTGGTCAAAGTCCCCCAGGGAGACACAAATGTTGTAAAAAAATGAATTAAAAAAAATGTAAAAAAAGAGTAAAAAAAACATTTTTTATGCTTTTTCTCAGAATAGCATAAAAAAGGTAAAAAAAAAAATAAAACCCCAAATATTTGGTATTGTCGCGTCCGTAACGACACGTACAATAAGTTGCACATGCTTTTGACTGTGCATGGAAAAAAACAAAAAAACCCGCTAAAATACTGAGGCAAAATGCTAATTTTTAGCATTTTGCCTCCCTAAAAACGCAATAAAAGTGATCAAAAAAGCCGTATGTACCCCGAAATGGTACCAGTAAAAGCTACAGCTCATCTAGCAAAAAATCTGCCAAAAATTGTTGCGTCCTTAAGCCCAAAATAGGCCATGTCATGAAGGGGTTAATGGACGCCTATTGACTTATTTTCTGATAAGAAACGGGACAAGACAAGGTTGTCCTCTTTCTCACTTATATATTTTGGCCATGGAGTACCTGGCCAATGCCCTTAAAAACATTGCTTTAATAAAAGGGGTGATCAAAAAAGCCGTATGTACCCCGAAATGGTACCAGTAAAAGCTACAGCTCATCTAGCAAAAAATAAGCCCTCACAGAGCTCCGTACATCAAGAAATAAAAAAGTTACAGGACTTTGAATGCAGCGATTTAGAAAAAAAAAAGATTCCCAAAAAAAGGGTTTTTATTGCAGAAAAGTGGAAAAACCTAAAAAAATGTAAGAATTTTGGTATCGTTGTAACCGTACCGGTCCGCAGAAAAAATGGAATGTCTCATTTATACTGCATGATTAACGCTGTAAAAAAAAATCTATGGCAGAATTGATGCGTTTTCTCTCCCTGCTATCATAAAAAAAAAAGTTTTACAATATAGTTAATGTACCCAAAAATGACGCCGATAAAAACTACAGTTTGCCACGCAAAAAACAAGCCCTTACACGACCGTGTCGACGGAAAAAAAAAAAAGTTATGGCTTTTGATAAATGGAGAAGAAAATCTGCCAAAAATTGTTGCGTCCTTAAGCCCAAAATAGGCCATGTCATGAAGGGGTTAATGGACGCCTATTGACTTATTTTCTGATAAGAAACGGGACAAGACAAGGTTGTCCTCTTTCTCACTTATATATTTTGGCCATGGAGTACCTGGCCAATGCCCTTAAAAACATTGCTTTAATAAAAGGGGTGAACTTGTGTGAGCAGGAGCATAAATTGTCCCTTTTTCAGACAAGTTGTTAATTTTTGTTTTGGATCCTAGAGTGGGCCTCCCTATCATTTTAAAGAAATTTTCCAGTTACAGTGTACTTTAATTTTAAAGTAAACACACAAAAAACAGAGATACTAACATCAACATCCCTCTAGCTGAAAGCAAACATCTCCAGGAAATACGCAATTTTCGTTGCAGAGACACTTTAAGAAAATACCTGGGGATCTATTTACCGACTGACCCTGACTTAACCTTCGAACTTAATTATAAACCTCTCACATCGACCCTTGAATCAGAATTGGAGGGTTGGCTCAGATTACTACTTTCATGGTTTGGTAGAATTAATGCCCTAAAAATGGATATACTTGCCACAATTTTTTTATTTATTTCAGATTGTCTCCTGGAACTTACCTAAACATTACTTTAAAAGGCTTTGGAAAATCATTACCAAGTTTATCTTGCGAAACTTCGCCACGCGCCTTAGCTATAAAATTTTAACACGACCCAAGGCTTTGGGAGGGGCAGGGCTATCTAGCCTGGACTTATATGTGCAACAATCTGCAATTGCATGTTAGAGTTTTTTTATCGTCACAAGTTAGGAAGGAATTTGTTCCTCTTAAATGGGGAAAATTGGCAGCTACCTCATTTGGTTTTGGCCTTATATACTATGTTACTATGTTACACATCCAAACTATGGGTTGCCATTGAACACAATTTAAACCTGTTCCAGATCACTGGTGACTTTTGGATCCATGGAGGATTCGAGTGAGAAAAGCTAGAAGCCTCCACATTAGTGTTAAATCTAATATTTGCTTGAAAAAAGTCAATAAAAGGTGGTTGACTTATTTTGACACCTGACCCCCTCACTGCTCTGGTGGAAACCGTCCAGATTCTGTCCCCTTTGTCACACTCTAAACTCTCATTTCTTCCACTGGTGCCTGTTCCATGAGTGGGAGCTGTAATGGGTTCCTTGGGACTGAGAAGCCTTGAGGAATTAAGGGGTACCTTTAGGTCACAACCAGGTTTATGGCTACAATACTTTCAAATGCAGAGCTACGTTAATTACCTTGTTCCTCTCTCTAACTTAACGGTGGACCTTACCCCCTTTGAAAAATTATGTCTACCACCCAAAGCACCTATGAATGTAATTTCATCAGTCTATGGGTTGTTGCTAGTGGAGTGGACGGGTGGCTTTGAATCTGGTTGGGTTGAGGCATGGGAGAGGGTGCTGGGAGGATCATTCTCTGGAGAGCTCTGGGTCAAATCATATATAATGTCACATAAAATGTAGATTGCAGGAGCTTAATTTCAAAATTGTGTCACAGTAGTATATTACCCCAGAGAAACTACACTGAATGTTTCCCACACTCCCAGACCAATGCTGGAGATGCCTCTCAGATGTAGGCTTCGATAATGCACATATGATGGGAGTGCACACTTATAACACCCCTTTGGCAGAATATCTCTAGACTTTACAAAGTCAAGTCGAACTCCACTTAACATAACACCAGAAATGGCACTGCTGTCTATGTTCCCAGGCTCGATCTCAAAATTTAAAGAAGGGCTTCCCAGACACTTCGTAAAGGCAATGTGCCAAGTTCTTCCTAGATATTGGAAGCAAAATGTGACTATCCCCAAGATAGCCAGAGTTGACGCTATGGACTCTTTACAACTTATAGAGAAAATCGGATGCTTCGACCTTAACACTGAACTCACAGGCTTCTATGCCACTTGGTCAGTATGGTTTGACTTTCATGAGCCCTTTCTGGATGGATGCTAAATGGTACTGTGTAGGAGGCATACATTTTGCTAAACATGAGCAAGTATTTCAGGACACCATATTCCTCTTTCATCTGGTGATGCATTTTTGTGCTGGCCGAAAATGACATAAATGGGAAAAAGCCACGATCAAGTTGCAGCTAAAATAAGCATTTTCTTGTCCATTCACATTGCCAGGTGCGGTGTATTAGCAAAAAAGAAAAATAGGCCGTACACCGAAATTCCCTTGGTCGGCATAAATCCTCGCAAATACATTTGAGTACCTTGCTATTAGAAGTGAAAAGAAAGAACACAGACAAAAAATTCAGAAGGAAAGTAGAGGAGCAAGAGACACCGATCACAAACTAAAATGTTTCTACACAAATGCACAGAGCATGGGAAACAAACAAGAAGAAGTGGAGCTCCTAACACAGGAAGAGAAATATGATGTCAGAAATCACGGACACTTGGTGAAATGATATACATGATTGGAATATAAGGCTTATAGGATACAACTTATTTATGAGAAACAGACCTAAAAAAGGGGAGGAGGTGTTGTGTTGTATGTTAGGAAAACATTTATGTCCACTGAGATTCAAGCTTCAGAGCATGGTAGTTCTGTAGAAACTGTTCGAGTAAGGATGTACGGAGAGAACAACAGAAAGGACACTATTGTAGGCATTTACAATTGGCAGCCTGGACAAGCAGAAGATATTGATGAACTCTTTCTACATCAGATGGCCGAGCTCTCAAAAAAGCATGACATAGTGATCATGGGAGATTTTAACTAACTAGACATTTGTTGGGAATCTCTCTCGGGCAAAAGTAATGGATCCAACAAATTCTTATCTGCTCTTGCTGATAACTTTATCTTCCAAAAGGTAGAAGAGAATACAAGAGGATCTGCTGTTTTGGACCTAATTCTTACCAACAGGCTGGATGTTCTTAAGGACAGAAATGTCCAAGAAGGTTGGGAAATATAGTAAAATAGGATTCTCATAACACAATCGTTAACAATCTCTAAAAGAAGGAAGAATGGGAAGCATTTAAAGAGACCAGGATGGATGAACACAGAACTTGCAAACATGTTAAAGGAAAAAAAAATATGTTTATCAAATGGAAAGAGGGAATATCTAAAGAAGTGTGTGTGTGTGTGTGTGTGTGTGGGGGGGGGGGTATGTTTTCTCTCAGAAAGTAGATGGAACAACAACTGATCTTCTCTGTGCTATTGGGGGAATAAAAGAATGCAGGGTATCTATAAGCCGAGAGATAATGAGGGAACACTTAGCTAACTTAAATGAATTCAAGTTTCAAGGTCCAGATGAATTACATCTTAAGGCCCATTTAGACACAATGATTATCGCTCAAAAGCCATCTTTTGAGTGATTAATCGTTGTGTGTAACTGCACTGACATCGTGCAGTTTTCGTTACCCCGTCACTCATGAAAGAGTGTGCTGAAAGACAACGATGAGTCTTATCAGGGATTCACAGTGGGATACAGCTGATACTATTGCTTTAGCTGTATCCCGCTCCCTGATAACATATAACAGCCGGGCACTCCGTGCAGAAAATATCTGGATGCAGAAGACAAGCGGGGACACCCCGCTTGTCTTCTGCAACCTCCGTTCCTAGTGCTGGGCTGTATGACAGACGGGTGCTCGGAGCGGGGAACAGCTGGATGCAGAAGACAAGCGGGGACACCCGGCTTGTCTTCTGCATCCTGCACTGTAAATGACACAACGATGATTGCTCAAAAGTCGCTTGAGCAACATCTTTTGAGTGATTATCATTGTGTCTAAATAAGCCTTTAGAATACTAAAGGAAGCAGTGGAGGTAATTGCTGAACCACTTTGAAAATTCCTGGAGAACAGGAGAAGTTCCAGAAGATTGGAAAAGGGCAAACGTTGTCTTTATCTTCAAAAAAGGGGAAAAGGTGGATCCAGGAAACTACAGGCCTGTGAGCCTGACTTCTATACCATGAAAGATCTTTGAACAAATTATTAAACAGCATGTATGCAAGTACTTGGATAAAAATGGAGTAATTAACCAGAGCCAGCATGGGTTTATCATGCCAGACAAATCTAATTTCCTTCTATGACAGAATCGCTGACTGGGTTGATCAGGGAAATGCGATGGATATAGTATATCTTGACTCCTGGGATCATGCTGAGTTAAAGGCACTGGGCTCTCTTTCTCTCCTCTCTCTGAATATGCAGCAAATTATTCAGACAGGTAGCTGCTCTGGCTATCAGAGGGTCCCTCCTGCTGTCTTCCAGCTTTCAGGAGATCACTCCTGCTATCAGGGGACTGGTGGTAGTGCTGGGCTCCCCCTTGCCTCTGCTGGTGGATCCGGTTGTGTTCATGCTTCCAGCGGCCTGCTGGCCGTCCTTGTAGCTCCCACCGGAACCACTCTCTAGAATCTGTGAAAATTCCTGGAAAACAGGAGAAGTCCCAGAAGTTTGGAAAAGGGCAAATCTTGTCCCTATGTTCAAAAGGGGAAGAAGATGGATCCAGGAAACTACAGACCTGTGAACCTGACTTCTATACCAGGAAAGATCTTTGAACAAACTATTAAACTATTGTAACAAACAAGTCATGCCAGACAAATATAATTTCCTTTTATGACAAAATTACCAAATGGGCTGATCAGGAAAATGCAGAAGATAAAGTATATCTTGACTTTAATAAAGCATTTGACAAAGTATCTCATACTATACTTATTGAAAAAATGACCAAATATGGGATTTACAAGGCAACTGCTAGTTGATTCACAACTGTCTGAGTGATCGTACTCAAAGAATGATCATAAATGGTTGCACATCCAAGTGGAAGAATGTATCAAGTGGGGTACCACAAGGCTCTGTCCTGAGATCAGTGGTGTTCAACATTTTTATAAATGATCTGGAGGAGAGAATTGATGGGAAACTGATCAAATTTGCCAACAACACAAAGCTAGGAGGGATAGTTAACACTAGGGAAGATCTAGAAAAGCTTGAACAGTGGGCGGCGATTAACAGAATGGTATTTAACAAGCAGAAATGCAAAGTCCTACATCTGGGTACGAAAAATACAGAATGGGAGGAATTGGGCTAAGCAGCAGCACATGTGAGAAAGACTTGGGTATACTAATAGATCATAGACTGAACATGAGGCAACAATGTGATGCAGCAGCCAAAAAGGCAAACACAATTCTGGGATGTATTAAGAGAAGCATAGAGTTTAGATCACGTGAGGTAATTATCCCCCTCTACTTTTCCTTAGTCAGACTTAATCTGGAATACTGTGTCCAGTTCTGGGCACCCCACTGTTAGTTTGTGCTGGCTGGGAACTGTTGTACCACATAGGTTTCTAGCAGCACAGCCCCACAGGTGTGGTATGATTTGAGCTGGGTGTGGTGATGCTGCTAGCCAATCTCCCAGGTCTTTACTCACATATATATCAAGCTCCTGTTAGTATCTGTTTGGTGTACAGGGTGAGCAGTCATGAATCCTTGTCTGTTGCAGCTTACTGTGTGACTTGTGTCCTGTTGGTTCATGTTCGTTGTTTCGTTTATTTTCTGTCAGTTTTATGTCAGTTTTTCTCTGCTTTGTCCTGCTGAGTTTGTTTGCCATTTCCGGGCTAGGGTGTCCCTTAGGGTCCTCTATTAGTTGTGTCTTGCTAGTGTTGGGACAG
Organism: Eleutherodactylus coqui; assembly: GCF_035609145.1. Lineage (NCBI taxonomy): Eukaryota > Metazoa > Chordata > Amphibia > Anura > Eleutherodactylidae > Eleutherodactylus > Eleutherodactylus coqui. Next base: position 150,364,846 of record NC_089840.1, on the reverse strand, counting down.
CAAGGTACGAGGAGCCTAATCCCGATCTAATCCCTTGCTTTCATATTCAGCTTTACCATCTACTTTACCGTGCGAGGTTGTGTGGTAAGTGAGTTTGTGTATTTAATGTGCCAGTTCCACCTGGTTGCGAGTATCACCCTTCCAGGGAGAGCAGGGCCTAGGTTCCAGTGTGGGGCTACCTTTATAGAGGTGATTGCTCTGCTTGTAGGTAGGGCCAAGTCATCTTTCCTGCAGCACAGGGTCAGTTTCCCCTAACCCATGTTTTTGGGTCATGTTCGTGCGCGTCCGGTGCTTAGTTGCTCACATGAACGTAACACCCACTTTAAAAAAGACATGGACAAGCTAGAGCAAGTTCAGAGAAGTTACCAAGATGGTGAGCAGTCTGCAAATCATGTCCTATGAAGAACGGTTAAAGAATCTGGGAATGTTTAGCTTGCAAAAAAGAAGGCTGAAAGGAGACCTAATAGCTGTCTACAAATATCTGAAGGGCTGTCACAGTGCAGAGGGATCAGCCCTATTCTCATCTGCACAAGGAAAGACTAGAAGCAATGGGATGAAACTGAAAGGGAGGAGACACAGATTAGATATTAGAAAACATTTTCTGACAGTGAGGGTAACCAATGAGTGGAACAGGTTACCATGGGAGGTGGTGAGTTCTCCTTCAGTGGAACTCTTCAAACAAAGGCTGGACAAATATCTGTCTGAGATGATTTAGTGAATCCTGCACTGAGCAGGGGGTTGGACATGATGACCCTGGAGGTCCCTTCCAACTGTACCATTCTATGATTCTACTTCTAATGCCTAAATACAGGCACCCATCATGTTTTGCAGCGTTGGTCGCTGTTAACTCCTTCCCCCTTCCCTAGGAGCCTATGGGAGCCACCAACATTTATCAGCTGAAAGATAGGGCAAGTCCGGCCGTGTATAAAAGTGTCCTATCTTTCCCAGCGCAAAGTTTTTACACGGCTAAAAATTGGACATCTGAATGAATACATTGGAAACCAATGCTTCAAATTGTTGCGATTTTTCATTGCGACTAAATTAACAGGATAAAAATGCTTGTATGAATAAGGCATTATTCTTACCTTCTTCTCTCTTTTCTCCCTCTTAGCTTTCCTAAATTTCCCTTTCTCACTTATGAGCTTTCTCATTTTCTGTTATTATACTTTTTACTTAGTTTGCTGGGGCGTCTCAGCAGTTGGGGCTTGTTATACTAAAGGGTCCCCGGTAGTGAAACCTTCTCAGGGCAGTTTTGGTATGTTCCACAAGCTGTTTATTGTGATATAATGTGAGATGCCAAACATGTCTATCATTTCTTATCATATCATTGTTCCTATATATCGGCTTAAGGTAAATCTTTTAAACAATCTTTTTTGTCCTTTACCCACGGTGTGGAAGGGATTGACTGCAGCATCCTATCAATGTCACCCTCAACCGGATCAAAGTCCTGCTTTATCTCCTCTAGTTGTGCCATGACATTGGCAAGTACTTGTTATAGTAAATGGGGTCCATTCAGCGATATCATGTGCTGGAACTGGCGATTACAGTATTTCTGTTGTTCGGCTCAGATGACGAATCTGAACAATGGAAATCAAACCTTACACATACATACACAGGGGCAAAACAGATACTGTTACACAAGCGCACACACACATATAAATACACCTCCGCTGGTGAAAAAAGGATGGCAGACTAGTAGACTTACTGAAGCTTGCGTCGAGTGAGGAGCATACACACAGCCAGTGCAGCCAGCCAGTGAGTGACTGCATGCATCTGAATGACATCACTCTCCCTTCCTCACGTCATCCTCTGTTTGCTGCCACCCGCTCCTGATTGGCTGGAATCGGCTCACGTGATGGGGCGAAGCTACGCGATGACACGTAGAAGGGGGCGGAGCCAGAACCCCGCTCGTGCCAGACCGAGCCGAAGGCAGAAGACCCTTCTGCGCAAGCGCGTCTAATCGGGCGATTAGACGCTGAAGTTAGACGGAGCCATGGGTCGGGGACGCCAGCGCAGGGAAGGTAAATGAATAACTTCTGTATGGCTCATATTTAATGCACGATGTATATTAAAAAGTGCATTAATATGGCCATACAGAAGTGCCTAACCCCACTTGCTTTCGCGAGACAACCCCTTTAAGCATCAGTGTTATTTAGTGGGAAATCTACAGTTACAGTGCATATGCAAGGAGACAATAATGTTTTGTTTTTTTAAAAGCATTGCTGCATAATATACCTACAAGATATTTTTTTCAGTATAACATATTTTCCCACACCATAGCATTACATGTAAGATTCCTGCACTCTGTAGGCAGTGAAACTACATGATTGCATCACTACAAAATGGAAGGTTAATTTATAACATAAAAAAGTCCTTTTTTGCACCTTTCTTGTGTTTACCTAATAACTTCTGACTCACGCTGGAGGCGGTATGGAATATGTCAAAACTATGGTTTGTTAATACATATGAAATGCATGCAAGTAATAAAAATCTGCAGTTATTTAAAGGAAATATTGAAATTCATCTTATGATTTACCAGACATATAAAAGAACTGGATCCTCTTTTAGGGTAGAAGACCTTTTCATTTATCAATACCTATTTGTAGGAGTTTGGTATAAATAAGCCCAGGAACAATTGGGTTACTGTTGCAAAGCAGGATTTCTCCTTAAGCGAACGGAACCTACATTGCCTGTTCTCTCCAAGTAAAGCTCTGCGGATAGCTATCCATTCCAGTTCTCTGGGGTTTCCCTTTTACCGTTCTGCAGACTGATTTAATGTGCCTGGTCAGACTGTGTGCACAGAATCCTAATGTGAGCAGGAGGCGTCTGCAGAGCACAGGGAGATCCCAGTCTGCCGCCCCCACCTCCTAACATATGGCAGTGCCCATTCTGCGGCACAAGGAGGGGACCTGTACGCATTGCTGATCATTATAGTTGGCACTGCATCAGTGCATGGGAGGGCACACTTCAACAGTTGACTTTCCAATGCCATTAGATTATTTGACCCTGCAATGTGGAGACAAGAATGTGCACATTTGTGTTACAGTATAATAAGCATTGTAGGCAGAGGGATACACAGTGACAGTAGGTGGCTCACAGTGTGCATGCTTCAGATATTTTGTGTTGTATTTTGAGTGCTGAATGTTCTGATCCTCTGTTTTGAGTAAGCTAGATTGCATGTATTTCAGACTGTTGATCTTCCAGGATAGTTGTAAATGTTTTTAGATGTCAATATGATATGCAGACTGAATTATTTTTTATTTCCTCTTTCATTTGTATGATATGGTCTCGTTATTGTAAGTAGACAGTCTCTTCTGCAACAATCTCTGTGCCCCTGGGCTCAGCACTCAGACTGATCAATATGTGAGATCCTGCCTGAAAGTCACCTTCACCAAACAGGAGGAGGGGGCAATGTGTGCTACGTTGTGTGTAACTTGTGAGCTACGTGCCTACCATGATATTTGCATTATTTGTAGATATGCTGTCATCAATGCAAATGTGTTCATGCTCTGATGACTACATAAATACATAATGGAACTGTCTGTCTCAGTCTAATTTGCCCTTATAATGTAATCTGTGCCTTAATAGCTAATATTACTGCACTTGACAATTGTAATTATGTGCATTACAATCATAATGGTATAAAATTATAGTAATTCATAAAGAACAAGGCTGTTATAATAAAAACACCAGTAGAAGTTGTTGCTTAATTTTGTCAAAAAATACTTTCTTTTCCTTTTGTTGAGCTTTCTTTTCTTTTTTTTGTTTCAGTGCAGTTTTTTCTGTAACCACAGCAGGCAGAAGATTTAGTGTTATTTTTTTTCTGGTGTTTTTGCCTAGATTTCTTTATAGAAAAATATCAAGAAAGCACATCTAAAAAATATATGTGAATTAAAAAATTCCACTCAAAAAAGATGTCTGACACATACATGTATATACCAGTTAAAGAATCACTGGCTTTTTTTTACATCCATTTTTTTAAGGGTGAAAAATGCGACCAAAAAAGTGTGAAGGAAGCCGCATGTATAGTAGTCCAAAACATGTATACCACTTCAAAACATGTATAGTAGTCCAAAACATTGATCTCTCTTGCAGATATTTATGCAGGCTGTGCTAGATATGCTAGACATGATTTGAGAAAATTCCAGAGGATCTGAAGAGCTCAGATGAGTGTAATGATTTTTCTTCGCATCTCCTCAGCTAACTACCAATCAGGCACACACAAAAACCCCAACCATGCACAGACCAAATCACATGCATAATCTAACATTAGTATAATAGAGCTGATAATCCTGGTAAGAGAAGGACATACAGCCTGTACTGAACCATGAGGGCTTTAAGTGCTCCTGCACACAAGTCTATGCATGTCATAGAGAGCGGGGGTATCCCGACCGACCCCGTACTTTGTTCCTGATTAGTCATGGATCGACTTTTCCGAATGCACTTGCCGCTACCAACAGTCACAGAAGAGCCTTGATTGATCGCTCTAGTGAGTTTGCAAGCTTGAAGTTGTTAGAAAACAGACTGATTTGTATCCAGCTTTCCGGGCCTTCTGCAAGCATGCAAAGTGAAAGCTTAAATTCCCATTTGGTCCGGTCTTGGTCTTACCACCCTAGCGCTCTACAATGACGCACACAATGCACACGTTGCCATGACCAGCTGTTAAGGGAAGCTGGGATCCAGACTATGAATTATGAACACAATCTTTGGAGTTATGGTTTGTTTTAAAATGGACAAGGCTGACTAATAAATTGTATACATAAATTAAGAAAAAAACTAGCAGTGCAGATATATGTACAAAAGTACACATAAAATTATGTTACACGGAAGTAAAAGGATATTCAGGTATATACACAACAGCCAGTATTTTTAAAATAAACTTAAAATTAAAAGAAAGTTACCAGATTTTGGGATACATGGCCAAAAGGGTCTGATTGGCGGGGTACCTAGAAACAAAATGGGACAGTCCATATGCCGCAGCATATCTCGGTGGTTTGACCCTGGGTCTTTCTGAGCCCTTAGTTCTAACATTTTCCTAGAATCCTAGGATTAAATGCATATGGACTTGTGGAAAACTATAATTCCCCATTTCGGTCATATCTCCGCACAAGGTCCTCCAATTGGGAAGATATGCCTGACATTTTTCTGGTCATGATTTTATCTATTCATTGATATCAAGCATGAAACGTGAATTGTAACTAGGTCTGTAGATACGTAGGTTGAGGGGCTTCCGGGGCCCATACTGAAATGTGTGAGGGTGCGTTTTATACAGCTGGGCCGTCTCATTCTAAAACTATATTTCATATTGGGCTACGAAACTCACACAATGAATAATTCTTGCTAAAAGATTTTTCCTAATCTGAATTTTCGGCTCTGGTGTGTCTACAAGAAGCCCTCTGCTATGATTTTTCTAAGACTTCATTAACAAGTGCATAGCCATACAACTCCCTATTTTCATGCTAATACTACCCAAACAAATACAGGTGGGAGATGTCAAGGCTTGGTGGCTATGACGCATTGTCAAACCTGTTGCCCTGTCATGCAGGACAAGGGTTAATGCACATTTTGCAGAGATTGCTTGTTGCTTTTCCTTTTATGCTGCATGTGTGCATGCTGACTATTGGTCACACCTGGGAGAAGGTTGGGGGTGTGATTCTCTAGTTGCTCTTCCAATGAACAGGCGTGAAGAGCTTTATATTCATACCCCTCCCTTTCCTCACTGCTGGTTATTCAGTTCATTAGAGGAAAGGTTGGAGTAGGTTGGAGCCTCTAGCCTAGGTGATAAGCTCTCAATTCAGATAAGTGTTGCTGTATTCTTCCTGTTATTCTTCCTTATTGTTTTACTTTGCCAGTCCATCTCTCCAGGCCTCCCAATAAGGATAGTCAGGGCCCAGAAGAAGACAGCAGGGCTGTCCTTATAAGGACAATAACTCTGCTTGCAGGCAGGGGCTCCTCACCACCCTATTTGGTAAGGGACAAGTTTTCCATCTTCCCGGAGTGGTGCTCATTGTCCTGCATTCCTTGGTGTACTATTATCGTATTCAATGTGACTGTCACCCTGTGCCCATGTTGAACGTGGTGCTGTTGTGCCGCATGGACATGACATCATAAGCAGCCAGACGTTTCCTCAGTGGTTTTTTTTTGCCTTGCAGGTTAATGAATCCCATTGAGTCCAACCAGCTTAGGTCTCTGCCTATTGAGGTAACTGAGGTTAAGCAACAATGCTTAGGCGGAATGGTTTTAGTTAGGGAACCTAAGCTGGATCTGCCAGATCATTTTTCTGGTAAAAGGCAGAAGGTTTTTTGCGTTCAAAGAATTCTGCAACTTGTACTTCAAACTGCGCCCCTTGTCCTCAGGTGATGAGTCTCAGCAGGTAGGGATGATGATTTCCAGGGTGCAGGGGGACCCTCAAGCTTGGGCCTTTTCCTTATCTCTCACCTGTGAGGCTTTATTGTCAGTGGATATTTTTTTTGGATTTGGGTCTGATCTATGATGACCCTGATAGGGTATCTCTGGCAGAAGGTAAGATTAGAGGCTTACATTAGGGAAAATCACCCATTTAAGACTTTTGCATAAAGTTTTGCCATTGGGCAAATGATCTACAGTGGAATAGCCCCGCATTGTGGAGTGAATTTTGCTTTGCGCTTAGTGACAAGATAAAAATCTCATGTTTTCACATCCCTAGAACGCTTGACGAGGCCATGTCTCTAGCTATATGGATTGGTCAGCGGGTTACAGAGCGGGCAAGTAAGCTATCCTTTGCCTCGTCCGTAGAACCCATGGAGCTTGATGAACCCATGCAATTGGGCTCTTTCTCTAGTGGAGCTGTGAGAATGGAGAAGCAAGGGGGCAGAGGTCATTGTTTTTTCTGCAGCCATAAAGGACATTTCATGCAAGTGTGTCCTTTTTGGGGGTCTCAGTCGGGAAACTAGCATGTCTGGAGGTTAAGGGGAAGTTCCCTTTGGGCCCGCAAATTGCCTGAATATCATTCTCCAGATTGGTCCTTCCCGCAGTAATTCTTATTGCTGTGCATAGTTGTCCTGTGACAATTATTTTGGATAGTGGAGCCAGAGTCAATTTAATTCATTATGAGGCGGCCAAACATCTAAGACTTAATATTAAACCCTTGAACTGCCTGATACCTGTGTCAGCCATTGATTTCACCCCACTGTCCCAGAAGTGTTTAGGATGTTTTATTTCTGATGTTTGTTTAACCCCTTCCCACTGCAGGGCGTAAGTTTACGTCCTGGCAGCCTGGTACTTCCCGCAACAGGGCGTAAACTTACGTCCTGGGGTTAGCGCAGAATCACATATGATCCCGCGCTATCCCGCAGCGGGACCCGGCTGTCAGTCACAGCCGGCGTCCCGCTGCAACAGCGGGGGGGGGCATTGGACATGCGCCCCCCGCTGTTAACTCCTTCCCTGCCGCGATCTAAGTAGATCGCGGCAGGGAAAGAGTTCACAGAGGGAGCGCGGCTCCCTCTGTGTCTCCGGCCGGAACTCGCGATGTCATCGCGAGAGCCCGGCCTGTCGCCATGGCAACAGGACGCCAGACACTGGCGTCCTGTATTGCCTATGCCTGTGATCGCTGTATAAGCGATAAGGCATGGCAGAGCAGTAGCTCTGCCATGCCTTATACCAGCGATCATCAGGGCAGTGGTTAAAGTCCCTCAGAGGGACACAAACAGTGTAAAAAAAACAAAGATTAAAAAAAGAATTAAAAAAAATGTAAAAAAAGAGTAAAAAAAAACATTTTTTAATGCTTTTTCTCAGATTAGCATAAAAAAAAAATTAAATCCCACATATTTGGTATTGTCACGTCCGTAACGACGCGTACAATAAGTTGCACATGCTTTTGACTGTGCAAGGGGAACAACGCTAAAAAAAACGCTAAAAAACCGAGGCAAAATGCTAATTTTTAGCATTTTGCCTCACTAAAAACGCAATAAAAGTGATCAAAAAATCCGTATGTACCGCAAAATGGTACCAGTAAAATCTACAGCTCGTCTCGCAAAAAATAAGCTCTCATAGAGTGCCGTACATCAAAAAATAAAAAAGTTACAGGACTTTGAATGCAGCAATTTAGAAAAAAAAAAATTACCCAGAAAAAGGGTTTTTATTGCAGAAAAGTGGGAAAACCTAAAAAAAATGTAAGAATTTTGGTATCGTTGTAACCGTACCGGTCCGCAGAAAAAATGGAATGTCTCATTTATGCTGCATGAGTACCGCTGTAAAAAAAAAAAAAAAAAAATCTATGGCAGAATTGATGCGTTTTCTCTCCCTGCTATCATTAAAAAAAAAAAAAAAGTTTTACAATATAGTCTATGTACCCAAAAGTGGCATCGATAAAAACTACAGTTCGCCACGCAAAAAACAAGCCCTCAAAAAAGTTATGACTTTTGATAAACGGAGAAGAAAATCCGCCAAAAATTGTTGCGTCCTTAAGCCCAAAATAGGCCATGTCATGAAGGGGTTAAATATTGGATTATTCCATACAGAGAAAATAGTGTTGTTTGTTATAGAGTCTCTCCCTTTACAGGTGGTGTTGGGTTTGCCATGGCTGAAGTTGCAAAATCCAGTGGTGGACTGGAAAAAGGGAGACGTTGTTCAGAAGAATCTTTCCTGTAGACAGAATTGCATGTCAGTTAATGTCTTTGTGATACAAACTAAGGAATTGCCTGAGTGCATCAAGGATTTTGCGGATGTCTTTTCTAAGGAGGGAGCGGATAAGTTACCACCTCATAAGGAGGGGGTTTGCACTACTGACCTCAATCCAGGTTGCAAGCTACCCAAGAGTCACATGTATAATGTGTCAGGTCCGGAGAGGTAGGCCCTCAAGGAGTATATTGCGGACAGCTTGAGAAAGAGACATATACATCCATCCAATTCACCAGTAGCTGCTGGCTTCTTCTTTGTAAGGGAGAAAGATGGGGGTCTGCGACTATGTCTGATCTTTAGGGAACTTAATAGTAACATAGCATGTTAGGCTGAATGAAGACAATGTCCATCTAGTTCAGCCTGTTTCAACCCGCACCAACCTTGTTGATCAAGAGGGAAGCAAAAAACCCCAAATGAGGCAGAAGCCAATTAGCCCATGGGGGAAAAAATTCCTTCCCGACTCCATAATGGCAGGTTTCTAAGTTTGACTTGCGGAGGGGGTGGGGAAGCATACAACTTAATGCAGATCAGAGAGGGTGATGAATGGACAACAGCCTTCAATGCTCCTGAATATAAGAAAAAGTAGAAAAAGATCCAGCGCTCCCCAAAAAAGCCCTTTTTATTGTTAAATCAACAAAAGGCTTCTTAGGTATCAAAACATATGGATACTTTATTAAAACATGTCCGACACGTTTCGTCGCATAACCGCGACTTTTTCAAGTGACATATAGAACAATTAATGACCTTTATATACAATCATACAACAAGGCTTACCTATGTGGCAACTGTTGCTTATCCTGTTATCAATGGCCCGTGTAGCTGTATAGTGACTTCCGGCGCACGGGAGGATTAGCAGAGGACGTCCGGATCATATATCAGACTTCCGGGTTCACTCCCCACACTGAACTCCTGACAGTGTGACGTATCGCTATGCAGATCATGTGACGATACAATTCACATGATCACCAAGCGTCCTGTCGTCATTACGCCGGACGTAAGCCCTTAGAAACTTTACATGGAGAATGCGTTACCATAGCAATGGAACGCTATCCTCCGATATGAGCGGATATAACACTGTGGACCACACTATTGTCGATTTCTGTAACATATCAATTTACTGATCATGTGACGATGCAGGCCACATGATCACCAAACGTCCTATCGTTATTACCACGAACGTTTAGCCCTAAAAATCTTTAGAGGAGAATGCATTACCATGGCAATGGAACGCTATTCTCACATTTAAACGTATGTCATGCTGTAGACCACATTGTTATGATTTCTATAACCATTACATATAATACACTTTCATTAAAAATATGAAAAACAATCAATAATATAGTTTATAATATAATATATATTATATAATATGTAAAATTCATATATGCTATCATTAAACGAGGTGTTTTACAGACAGATAAGAGGCACAGCTATGGGCACTAAATGTGTGCCAAGTTTTGCCAATCTTGTAATGGGCATATTTGAAAGGAATCGCTTTAAAGACCCACATATTGGGTTATATAAACGTTATATTGATGATATTCTAATGATATGGAGTGGAGACCTGGGAAGTTTGAGAGAATTTATTGATACTTTGAATACAAATGAATGTAATTTGAAGTTTACCGACACCATCAGTCCACATAATATAGTATTTTTGGACTTAGAGATATTTACCGAAAAAGAAAAGATCATTACAAAAACATTCTTCAAACCGGTGGATACAAATAGATTTTTAGAGTTTAATAGCTGCCACCTTAAGGCCTTAGTCAGACGGGCGTTTTTAGCTGCAATTTGCGCATGCGCATGTGTCCGGCGATTTTATAAAACCATTGCTTTGCAATGGTATCGGACACATGAGCGCTTTTTATGCGCTCGTCCGATAAATTATAGAACAAAAAATCGCAGATCGCACCTATCTGCGATCTGCGATTCCTGTTCTCTTCTCTATATGCGCTCAATGGGGCCGGCGGCAGCAGCGTCGACCCCATTGAGAACATATAGAAGACAAATCATTCTTCTCTGCCACAGCTGTAACAGCTGTGGCAGAGAAGAACGATGTTTGCCCATTGAATTCAATGGAGCCGGCAATACAGCCGCTTCATTGAAAGCAATGGGCTGCCGGCGTGCGCGGGGTGAATTGTCGGGAAGGGCTTAAATATATAAGCCCTTCCCTGCAATTCATCCTAAAATGTGTTAAAATAAAAAAAAATTGTATACTCACCTTTCCGCTGCAGCCGGAGTCCAGCCGCGGCCGCTGTCAGTTCTCCTGAACTGCTTCTCGGCACTATTCAGCCGGCGGGGCTTTAAAATCCCCGCCTGCTGAATGATCTGCCTCTGATTGGTCACAGCCCTGACCAATCAGAGGCAGGTTTCACTCACACACCCATTCATGAATTCATGAATGGGTGAGTGACTGCTGCCTCTCAGCGCTGAGCCAATCAGGGGCAGGTCTGACTCACATCCATTCATGAATTCATGAATGGGTGTGAGTGAGACATGCCTCTGATTGGCTCAGCGCTGAGCCAATTAGGGGGCAGGTCTGACTCACACCCCCTTCACACCCACTGCAGGACGGCCGCGCGGAGCTCCGGCTGCCGGGAGAAGGTACATATATATTTTTTATTTTTACACATTTTAGGATGAATTGCAGGGAAGGGCTTATATATTTAAGCCCTTCCCGACAATTCATCCCGGGCTCGCCCGCAGCGCATTGCTTTAAATGGAGCCGGCTCTATTGCCGTCTCCATTGAATGCAATGCGCTGGACAGCTCCGGCCCGTTTCTAATGAAACGTGGCTAGGAGCAGATTTTCGGGCGATTTGCGGGCGACTTGCGCGCACCGGTCACGCGATTTGCGGATGCGCATCCGTCATGCAATCAGCAAATCGCGCGAAAAAACGCCCGTCTGACTAAGGCCTTAGAGTTGGCGAAGACAACATCTTACATGTAGATCAAAGAGTGTAATATATTTACTGGAATGCCCATGCCATAAAAAATATGTTGGAAGAACACTTAACATGTTGAGAGCAAGGGTTTCAAGACATAAAAGTAATATAAAAAGGGGTTCATGCAACATAGTATCTTTAGGCATTTTAAAATTCATCATGACAGTGACCCATCAGGACTGAAAGTTACCCCACTAGAAAGCATCTCCTTACCAGGACGTGGAGGTGTTAGGTGGGGGGTCCCCTGCGAGACCCACCCACCCACACCGGGTAAGTCCCATTTTTGCATTTACTTCACAGTTGTTGCATCACAGCGGTTGGGGCGCCGTCTCACATTAGCTTTCTGTTTCAATGCTCCTGAAGGTCATTTTGAAAATCTTGCAATGCCTTTCGGTTTGACCAATGCCCCCGCAGTATTTCAAGCTTTCATAAATGAGGTACTTCAGAAGTTCATTGGACGCTTTGTGGTGGTTTATTTTTGCCCCTGATTACGATTGCCATATTTTGCACGTTCGACAGATGTTGCAAGCTCTCCATGAAAACAATCTATTTGCCAAGAGAGAGAAATGTATTTTTGCCATACAGAAAGTTACCTTTCTGGAGCATGTTAAACCCCCAGAGGGATATAAGATGGACCCTGGGAAATCCCTAGCTGTTTTGAACTGGGTTCAGCCTGAGAACTTGAAGGCACTTCAAAGATTCTTAGGGTTCACGAATTATTATTGTAAGTTTATACAGGGGTTTCGGAGAAGGTCAAACCTTTAACCGATATGACAAATGGTCTTCTGAATGGTCTCTGAAAGCAATTCACGCATTTGAGACTTTGAAGAGGTGTTTTGCGTCTGCTCCTATTCTTGTATAGCCAGATTCATCCAAGCCATTTGTTGTTAAGGTAGATGTTTCAGAGGTCGGGGTAGGGGCTGTTCTGTCTCAAGGCACTGGCAAATTGAGGAATCTTCGCCCTAGTGCATTTTTCTCGTGAAGGTTTACCTCTACCTAACAGAATTAGAACATTGGGGACAGAGTTGTTGGCCATTAAATGGGCTTTTGACGGTGGTCGTTGTTTTTCACTCATTTTGATTTTGTGGTCACATACTGGCCCAGTAGTCGAAATATCAGCATGGATGCTCTCTCTAGGAGTTTTGTCCTGGTGGTCTCTGATGAATCCCCTGCACCTATTCTGTCTGAAGGGGTGGTGGGGTCTGCGGTGTCCCTAGATCTGGAGGAGCAGATTTAGAAGACACAAGATCTGGCACCTGCTGGCCAGCCAGAAGGGAAACTTTTTGTTTCTCTACATTTGAGACTTCTTCAGGTACTCTCTGAAATGCATAGCTCTGTTCTGGCAGGTCATCCAGGCATCAACAATACTTGAAAGTTGGTAAGTAGAGTTTTTTTGGTGGCTGTCTTTGAGACGGGATGTTTTTTGTTTTATTTCCACATGCGAGGTCTGTGCTGGAGCCAAATCATCTCAGAATCTCCCAGCCGAGAAGTTGTTGTCTCTATCAGTACTGGAGAGACCCTGGACTGATCTCTCCATAGATTTCATCACTGACCTACCATCCTCAGAGGGTAAAATGGTTATCTGGGTGGTGGTTGATCGCTTCAGCAAGATGTGTCATTTTGTTGCTTTGCCTGGTTTACCTAATGCTAAAAAAACTGGCTAAGCTGTTCATAGCTCATGTTGTTAGGTTACACGGGGTACCATCTAATATTGCCTTTGATTGAGGGGTTCAGTTTGTATCTAGGTTCTGGCATTTTGTGTGTCACCAGTTAGGTATACAGCTGTCTTTTTCGTCCGCTTCCCGTCCGGAGACAAATGGTCAGATGAAGAGGTGTAACCAGAGTCTCGAACAGTACCTGCAGTGCTTTGTTTCTGATAATCAAGAAAACAAGATAATCAATGCTGGTCGGGGTATTTACACCTAACAGAATGTGCTCTGAAAAATAGATCTTTAGAGTCTATGGGCACAACTCCTTTTTTTTTCTTCAATTATGGGTTCCATCTGTGTTTTGGTTCATTGCTAAATCCATATCAGAGGTGCCCCAAGAGAATGAATTCTCATTCAGCATCGAGGCAGTCTGGGAGGAAGTTCAGAGAAATCTTTAAAAGATCAGTAAGAAGCTATAAGAGAGTGCAGATAACAGTTGGGCAGAAGGGGGGGTTAGTTTTCAGATGGATGATTTGGTCTGGTTGTCTACCAGGAACTTCAAGCTTAAACAACCATCTTTTAAGCTGGGTCCACGTTTTATTGGTCCTTTTAAGATCACTGAGAGTATTAACATTATTGCATTGGCTACAGTACAGTCCTGAGGAGAGGTCATGTGTTCAAGTGGCTGAGGTCAAAGCGGACCTCTAAGTTAAAACATTTCATAAATGGAATCCGGGTAAACCAGGCTCTAAGGGTCCAGAGGCCCCTGCTCGGAGGGGAATTACTATCGTGGATTGTAGGTCGTGATAGCGTCATAGCATGGCGGCCGCGACGCAGGGTCAGACCTGTTGTCCTGTTATGCAGGACAAGAGTTAATGCACATTGTGCAGAGATTGCTTGTTGCTGTCGCTCTATATGCTGCATGGGTCCATGCTGACTATTAGTCATATCTGTAAGAGGGTTGGAGGTGTGGTTCTATAGTTGCTCTTCCAATCAACAGGTGAGGAGAGCTTTTATACCCCTTCCTTTCCTCATTGCTGCTTATTCAGTTCTCTAGAGGAAAGGTTAGTGTTGGTGATCCTCTAGCCTAGGAGAATTGCTTCCTTATTCAGATAAGTGCTGGTGTATTCTTTCTGTTTTTTGGTTACCCTTATTGTTTTGCTTTGCGGTGTCAGTCCATCTCTCCAGGGCTTTCTATAGAAATAGGGCCCAGAAGAAGACAGTGGGGCTGTCCTTAGGACAATAACTGTGCTTGCAGGCAGGGGCTCTTTACCTCCCTGTTTGGTAAGGGATAGGTTTTTCATCTTCCCGGAGTGGTGCTCACTTTCCTGCATCGTATGGTGTACTATTATCGTATTCAATGTGACTGTCACCCTGTGCCTGTGCTAAGTGTGGTGCTTTTGTGCCGCACGGATGTGACAGGTGAAGAAAAGGGGGTTATTTACATCACAGCACAGCTTTTGTCCAGGAAAGGTGAGACAATGGCCTGTTCTAGATGTAACTATCAACAAACGGGATTATGCAGTGGATAAAAAATTGGATGCTTAATATAGGTCTAAGACCTGACACAGAACAAAATGGCTGATGCATAGAGATGAGCGAGCAAGCTCATCCAAGCTTGATGCTCGGTCGAGCATTAGCATACTCATTGGTGCTCGTTACTTGCTTGAGCACCACGTGGTGCTCGAGAAACTTTAATGTCCCCTCCCAGCATGTTTAGCGCCATTTTTTAACAACTAAACATGCAGGGAAGGCTTTAGCACTTCCTGCTGTGACGTGCCAACCCTCTGCACATCTACAGCAGTGAGTGGCTGGCCGTATCAGGTGACCGCCGAGTACTTAAACTGTTGCCACCCGCGGCTCGCCTCAGATGCATGCTGGCAGACTTTAGGGATAGAGCTGCTGAGATAGAAAAAGTGTTAGTGTAGGGATTAGATTGCGGTTAGGCAGGGATCCTGACTACAAGAACCCAACAGTTCTTTCTAGGACTACTCCTCATTGTGTGTATTAGCATTTTGGCTGGCTGGGACTAGTAGTGCGCCCATTTTTTATTCACGCATCCTGGCTGTATTGTGCCCACTGTTAGAGGTTTTATGCAGTGTACTGCCAGGGGATGTACACAGGAATTTACCAAACTCCAATCATTTCTCTTATTTTTAGTCTTTTGTGGGCTCAAATTGTGCGCTATATACCCATGTGTTGGTGCTGTGTTGGAGCGTACTTTATCTGCCAGTCTCTGTGGGCGGTGAATTAGCCCTAGATCTCAGTGCTTTACACTGGTGCAATTTTTTCTGACCTTGCTCAAAGCCTCTCAAATCTACAAGTCTCTGTGGGCGGTAAATTAGCCCTAGTTCTCAGCGCTATACACTGGTTTAATTTTTTCTGGCACTGCATAGAGCCTCTCATATCTACCAGTCTCTGTGGGTGGTTAATTAGGCGGAGGTATCAGCGGTATACAGTGGATTAATTATTTCTGGCGCAGCTCAGAGCCTCTCAAATCTACCAGTCTCTGTGGGCGGTGAATTAGCCCAAACTAACAACATTATACACTGATTACATTTTTTTTCTGGCCTTGCTCAGAGTCTCTCAAATCTACCAGTCTCTGTGGGCTGTGAATTAGCCCTAGGTATCAGCAGTATACACTGATTAAATTTTTTCTATCCTTTATCCTACATGATGAAGCTGAGGAAGTGGACGCGGGTGTCTAAATGAGGGTGTGGGCAGAGGCCAGGGTCCTGGGCGGGGGGGAAACAGTGCTTGCTGCTGAGGGATTAGTAGAGCGCCGCGTATCTCCACTCCCCAGCTTCATGTCACATTTTGCAGGTCCGCGTGGTAGACCATTATGAAAAGTACAACAGTGCGATCAGGTGCTGACGTGGATAGCGGATAACGCCTCCAGTACTTTATCCAACACCCAGTCTTCCATGCAGTCCACTTATGCCACCCAACGGACTGCACCTCTGAATCCTCAGGCTGCTCCTCTTTCGTCCCAGCCTGGTCACTTCAGGAAAAGGAGAAATTATGATGAACAGGCATACATCCAAGAACTCTTCTCGGGTCCCTGCCCTGAGTCTGAAAAAACGGTTCCACAGCCACGTGAGGAGTTTGTTGTGACTGATGCCCAAAATTTGGAACTTTCACAGACTCGGGGTGATGGGGGTGGGGACTTCCAATTACTGTCTCAAGAGCTATTTGTGGATGATGAGGATGAGACACTGTTGTCTATCAGCGAGGTTGTTGTTAGGGCAGTAAGTCTGAGGGAGGAGCAGACTGAGGAGTCAGAGGAAGAGCTGGTGGACTTTAAGGTAACTGACCCCACTTGGCTTGCTAAGCCTACTGAAAACAGGGCTTCAGAGGGGGAGGCAAGTGCTGCAGCAAAACAGGTTGGAAGAGGCAGTGGGGTGGCCAGGGGGAGAAGCAGGGCCACAGCAAGTAATCCACCATCTGTTCCCCACAGCACCCCCTCGCGGCAAGCCTCCGTGCAGAGGGCTAGGTGTTTGAAGGTCTGGAGGTTTTTTATTGAGAGCGCAGACGACCGACGAACAGTGGTGTGCAACCTGTGCCACACCAAGATCAGCAGGGGAGCCACCACTACCAGCCTCACAACCACCAGCAGGCGCAGGTATATGAGGGCTAAGCACCCCACGAGGTGGAACGAAGGCCATTCACTGCCTGCGGGTCACACCACTGCCTCTTCCCTAGTGTCACAAACTGGCACAGAGATGCAATCCCCCTCCGAGGATGCAGGCACGAGCGCCTCGCGGCCTGCACCCACACCCTCACCTCCACAGTCCTCCACTGCATCCACCAATGTGTCCCAGCGTAGCGTTCAGCTCTCGCTAACCCAAGCGTTGGAACAAAAGCGGAAATACTCAGCCACCCACCCGCCAGCATGCACAATCTTTAAACGTGCATATTGCCAAACTACTCAGCCTGGAGATGCTGCCAAACAGGCTAGTAGAAACAGAGGCTTTCCGCAACCTGATGGCAGTGGCGGTCCCTCGGTACTCAGTCCCCAGTTGCCACTATTTTTCCCGGTGCACCATCCCAGCCCTACACCAGCACGTCTCACAGAACATAAACCGTGCCCTCACCAACACGGTTACTGGGAAGGTCCACTTAACCACGGACATGTAGACAAGTGCTGGCAGGCAGGAACACTACATCTCCCTGACGGCACATTGGGTGAACTTGGTGAAGGCTGGGACTGAGTCTGACCCTGAGTCCGCTCATGTGCTACCCACACCGAGGATTGCGGGTCCTACCTTGGTGATAGTTTCTCCAGTGTATTATTCCACCTCCTCCAAACACCACCCCTTCTCCCCCTCCTCCACCTCTCAATTACCACATGTGAGCATGTCGCCTGCAGTTGGTAGCTCGAGGCGCTGCAGCGCTGCGGTGGGGAAGCGTCAGCAGGCTGTGCTGAAACTACTCAGCTTGGGAGACAAAAGGCACACCGCACAAGAGCTGTTACAGGGTTTGACAGAGCTGACCGATCCGTGGCTTTCGCCGCTGAACCTCCAACCAGGCATGGTCATGTGTGACAATGGACATAACCTGGTGGCGGCTCTGCAGCTTGGCAGACTCACACACGTGCTATGCCTGGCCCATGTGTTCAATCTGGTGGTTCAGCGCTTTCTGAAACATTACCCCCATTTGTCTGACCTGCTCAGCAAGGTGAGTCGCGTGTGCGCACATTTCAGGAAGTCCACCACAGATGCTGCTACCCTCAGGACACTGCAACATCGCTTCCAGCTGCCAGTGCACCCACTGTTGTGCGACGTGCCCACACGCTGGAATTCTATGTTGCACATGTTGGCCAGGCTTTACAAGCAGCGTAGAGCCATTGTAGAATACCAGCTGCAACATGGCTGTCCGAGTGGTAGTCAGCCTTCGCAGTTCGTCACAGAGGAGTAGGCATGGATGGCTAACATCTGTCATGTCCTAGGAAACTTTGAGGAGTCTACACAAAGGGTAAGCGGCAATGCGGCCATTATCAGCGTAACCATCCCGCTGCGTTGCCTGCTGAGAAGTTCGCTGCTAAGCATAAAGGCCAATGCTTTGCGGTTAGAACAAGAGATGGGGGATGACAATATGTCACTTGATAGTCAGACCACCCTCACACCTGTTTCTCAGCGCGCATTAGGGGAGGAGGAGGAGGAGGAGGGGGAAGAGACTGCTGCCCACACTGCAGAGAGTACCCATGCTACTTCCCTCACATCTGTTCAGCATGTATGGGCTGGAGGAGGAGGAGACTGAAAGTCATCCTCCTAGTGAGGACAGCGATGTGTAGCATACTGGGACTCTGGCACACATGGCTGACTTCATGTTAAGGTGTCTTTCCTGTGACCCTCACGTTAGACGCATTCTGGCCAACATGGATTACTGGGTATTCACCCTTCTCAACCCACAGTATAAGGGGAACCTTTCCACTCTCATTCCCGAAGAGGAAAGGAGTATGAGAGTGATGCAATACCACAAGGCCCTGGTGGAAAAGCTGATGCTAAAGTTCCCATCTGACAATGCTAGCAGTAGAGGACGTAGTTCAGTGGGCCAACTAGCAGGGAAGATGTGGGGAACAGGCAGCATGCCCAGCGCAGGCAGGGGAACACTCTCCAAGGCCTTTCCCAGTTTTATGGCTCCCCAGCCAGACTGTGTCACCACTCCCCAGTCTAGGCTGAGTAGGAGGGAACACTGTAAAAAGATGGTGAGGGAGTACATAGCCGACCATACCAATGTCCTCTGTGATCCCTCTGCTCCATACAACTATTGGGTGTCAAAGCTGGACACGTGGCATGAACTTGTGCTGTATGCCTTGGAGGTGCTGGCCTGCCCTGACGCTAGCGTCTTATTAGAGAGGGTGTTTAGTGCTGCTGTAGGAATCATCACAGATAAGTGTACCCTCCTGTCAACTGACAGCGCCGACAGTCTTACACTCATTAAGATTAACAAAGGCTGGATTTCCCCAGATTTCTCTTCTCCACTGGTGGAAAGCAGCGGAACATAAAGATTCTTTCAGCTGGAACAGAAGAACCATGCATCCTCTATCACCCCAAAAAAGGGGAGAAGTTGCTTGGTCTATCCCTTTCTGATCTTCCTCCTCCTCCTCCTCCTCCTAAACCAGCATGTCATCACACTGAATAGCCATTTTTTCAGAGGGCCAAAAGGCTCTGTTAAAACTAATTTTTTCGGAGGGCTGCCTCCAGGTTCTGTTAGCAAATTTAGCAACTACGAGCTCTATATTTAAAAAATGTTTCAGGGTTTCACCTGCACTGTAGGTAAACACATTTTTCAGGGGTATACCTGTACTCTTGGTACACAAATTTTTCCTGGCTTCGCCTATACTCATAGCAAACCAATTTTTCCGGCCTTCGCCCATACTCATAGCAAACCAATTTTTTCCGGGCCTTCGCCTATACTCTTAGTAAATAAATTTTTCAGGTGTTCGCCTATACTCTTGGTACACCAATTTCTCCGGGAGTCAGCTATACTCTTGATACACAAATGTTTCCTGGCTTTGCCTATCCTTTTCGTGATTACATTTTTCAGGTGTTTGCCTATACTCTTGGTACACTAATGCTTCAGGAGGTCGCCTACACTCTTGGTACAGAAATGTTTCAGGGATTCGCCTATACTGTGGGCGAACCCCTGAAACTATATATACACAAATGGTTAACGGAGCTCACTTATAGTGGGAGAAAGATTGTTTACTTAAAGCTGCAGAGCAGAGCCCCCCTTCTTGTTTCTGTCTTTTTCTCCTCCAAGGCCAAGAGATAAGAGCGGAATGTGATACAAACCTTGGAAAGTAGCTTTGTTTACTTTAATGGAATAGAAGCTTGTAATGAATGAAGTGAATTATACTCTCTTAGAAGGCAGGAAAAATAGGAATTTTAAGGCACATTCTTGCTGTTCTTTGTGTAAATGTCAGTTCTGTGATTGGTTGGACGTGTGTATAATTGCTAAATGTATGTTTCTATTATTGGAAAATATTAGTGACAAAGTGGTTGCTGTGGAATCTGTTGTACATCTCTAGTATTACAAACAGTTGAAGTTTGAATGTTCTTCTTCTCTTTGCTGCTCTCCCTGATAACATTAATTCCAGAGAGAGGTGATAGCTATTGAATGCATTTGTATGCAAGATGAGGACAGTTTTAGAACTTCTGTAACTTTTTCTTTGTTTGTTTATCACACTCAGCCTTCCCTGTGTTGTGCCTGTGTTCAGGCATATCTGTATGTCTTGCTGTGCAACAAACGCGTTATGTCCTGGTGTGAACGGTGTGGATTCTACTGTGTCCTGTGTGAACTATCCCATACTTGTGTGTTTGAGCCGCCACAATCGCAAGTTCTGTATATATATGTGTGTTTTGCTGCATTTGTCTGCTGACAGTTCCTTCTGATCCTGAGTTTCACCCCTTTAGGGATAGTCAGACCTGAGGTTCCAGCGCAGCTCTGCTTTTATGAGGGTGGTCACTCTGCTTATAGGTAGGGGTCTGCCATTCTCTCTGCAGCCAAGGGTCAGTTCCACTTTCCCTGTCTAAAGGCCATCTATCTGAGGAGTCGGCTACCAATCGCTCAGGGACTGTCCTCAGCTGGACTGGTTGGTGCAGTGTATCCACAATTTCCTGAACTCCGGAACAGCAGTAAACATTGTGTGTGTGGTGAATCATAGGGTTATTAACATTTGAATGAGAGAGACAGATTTGACCACATGGATGGATGAGAGTTAATGCCCAGTGTTCAGGTTGTGATGAATGTAAAATGTGTGATGCGGGTATTGACTGGGGATAAAAGTGTTCCCCTCCCCCCTCTGCATAAGAATTTACTTGTTTGTGATGTGGATGGGCAGACTGTAAAATTTAAATGAAAGTATGAAGAAAGACACAAACAACCAGTATCGAAGGGGTGGAGCTAGATGATGTAAAAGTACGTAATGGGTCATCCCTCTCTGGTCCACAAAGAAGGGGGTGAGAATCTTGGGCAGCCAGTAAAGGTTTTTATTTCTTTCCCAAATTAAATGAGACATTGCAGGCAGGATCAGATTAATAATGAATTGCTTAAAGAATATCACATTTCAAATGTGGATAGATGTTTGTAGATTATTCTACCCTGATGTAACTCATGTCTCTGTTATTGGCACTGATATCTTACAAGGCTTATCTGCATCCATCAAATTCTCACCAGATGGATCGGTATGGGTTGAGATCTCAGGTGCCAATTTAGAAGAATTTTGTAAACTAACTGTTCTCTTGGTGGATCCAGGGTCATGTGTTTGCCCTGACAGCCGCTGCAGAAACTCAGTTTTCCACAGGTCCTGACAAATTGTTGGCCACCTCCAAGACAGACATAGGGAAATTGTATGTACCCCCTATGATGGTATGTTAGAAAACCATGGTACACACCCCTGGGTCAAACAGTATCCCTTTAGTTTCCCACAAGAAATGTTGATAGGGGACAAGTGGGAGACTTGATTCCAATGAGGGTTTGGCACGAGATACGTTCTCCAGCAAACACCTCTCTTTTCCAGTCAAGAGAAGACATAAAGAGGTGTCCATTGAGACACCTACCGCATGGTTCATGACCTCCGCGAGGGGAACAAGGTTACGGTTCTGGACTACCCCCTAGTGGTCCTCACCCCTCATGACATCCAGAGTATATGCACACAAGTGCAACCCAAGCTCTTAATCTCTGACCTGTCAGATCCAGCCCTCTTCATGCCTCATAACATCTTTTTCCAATCTTGTACTACTTTGAACCCGGCTACTCTTCTTCTAATTGAGTATCCTGGTTCAAAGGAGGGAGGGGGAGGCATAGGTGGTGCAAATCAGCTATTTTTAAATTTTTTTGCAACAAGATTCTGATCTATTTGAAATAGAATATCAGCATGATTGTCTAGCAGTATCCAAGAGAGAATCCCGCAGCACACCAGGCAATACGCTAACAGCGCAGAGGTATTCAGAAATGTATGCCAAGCCACTGAAGGGACTATGGACCTCCAGTCCCCAAGTCAGACATCAACAAAGAAGAAGTGGCAGCATCCGTTGAGGGTTGACAAAGACTAACTGTAGTCGAAACGTTGCCTGTACCGCTTTGAATATGGAGTAATAAAGTTGCTGATTTTACTTTAAAACCCTCAATGGATGCTGCCACTTCTTCTTTGTTGATGCATGATTGTCTAGCAGTGATGCAACAAGAAAATTTGAGTTTTAAAAACAGTTACTGGAACCCCTGTGAACCATGCATATTTTGAGTTTTTTATAGATGGTCCCAGGGTGAGGATTGACGACTCCATACCGGATATGCAGTGGTCACACAACAAGATGTCTTAAAAGCAGAAGCTCTTCCTCCGCATGTCTCAGCACAAGAAGCAGAACTGAAGGCCCTCACTGAGACGTGTAGAGTGGCAGAAGGTAAGATGGCAAACATTTACACTGATTCCCGGTATGCATTTGGCATAGCTCATGATTACGGCCCAATATGGAAGCCAAACAGTTTCTTACCTCAGTAGGACAGCCAATTAAGAATGGTGCAGCAGTGCAGAGTCTCATGGAGGCCCTACTTCTACCTGACAAAGTTGAGAGCTCACACCAATTCCTACACCGAAGAAGCAAGAGGCAACACCCTCGCAGACCACACAGCAAAGGCAGTGGCCCTCAAGCTGTGGAAGAAAAGAAGAAAAGAAGACATTGACAAAAACTTTGGACATTGACAAAACTTTGAACATTGATAAAAACTTTGGACTTTGATATGCTAAGGACTTTACAGTTACAAGCCAGCAAAGAAAAAAAGGAAAAATGGACTAAAAAGGGAGCAACAGAACAGGATGGCGTATGGCAAACCGTCAACAGAACTTGCCTACCACGGTCCTTGTGCCCCATGATAGCCCAGCTGATGCACGGAAAAACACACCTATCAAAGCAGCAATGAGGTCGGCGCTTGAACGAGGACGGGTGGCTCCTGGGTTCTCTGTAGCTGCTGCATCATTTGTCCAATCTTGCATGAGCTTTGCCGTAAGCAACAGGGCAGAAGTAAAATTTGCCACATAACACTAGCCAGGGCCACTGTACCCATTTCAGGGATTGCAAATTGACTGCATTCAGCTCCCACTTGTTGGGAAGTATGAATATGTGCTTGCTGTTGTTGATGTCTTTTCAGGGTGGAGGCCTACCCTGTTACCAAGGTAAAGAAGCAGGTAACCGCACAGAAGCTCATAAATGAGGTAATCTGCAGATACAGGGTACCGGAAGTGATTGAGTCAAACAAAGGTACACACTTCAGAGGTGAAATAATGCAACACATCATGTCTGCTCTGGGTGTATCCCAGGCCTTTCACACACCCTACCATTCACGGAGTAGTGGGAAATTAGAAAGGATGAACGGTACTCTGAAATATAAGATACAAAAGGCAATGGAGGAAACAGCAAACCATGGACTGAGTGCCTGCCATTAGCCCTTTTTCTCAGGTACATACCTAGCAGCAGAGGAATAAATGAGTTTAGAACACTGTATTTAGAACACTGTCATAGGCTTTCACTAAAATTGTGCTTGACTTTTACCTACAGTGCACCCTGCTCATGCCACTCAACTTGCCGGTGTTACAGCGTCCTCAGTCCATCTACCTTGCTGATTCTGGAGAAAGGGGGGAAAGTGGGAATAATCACCTGATAGATAATTGCCCAGGAGACAGGGGATTCAGTCATGTTGTTCAGTTATTAGATAACCCTGATTTTGCACTCTTTGTGGTTGGATTGAGGTATGGTCAAGAAGGCAGGCTCTACACAAGTTATGTTGTTCTCTTCTTACAAAGCCGAACCTCTTCTAACCTAACGTCACCTAACGTCTACACAGACTCCCGCTATGCCTATGGCATTGCTCATGACTACGGACTCATCTGGAGAGTGAGACATTTTTGAGTAAATAAACAGTAAATAAACTAGAAACAGTAAAGGTGTACCAGCACCGATGGAAGCCCTCTTGCTGCCTGAGAGAGGGGCCTAAAAGTGCAACAAAAGGCCACTCCATGGATGGCACCTGAGGCAACCGTAAACCACCCAGCTGATCAGGCTGTGAAGACAGCCACACAGAAGCCCAGACTTAATCCTTCAGGGGTTGGGGCGGTACAGGTACCCCCTCAGACAACACCCCCGGTGGATTATGACCAGTTACAAAGGTGACTAAAGAGGGGTAAAGAGACACCTGGGGATAAATGGATGGTATCCAGCAAGCCTTGTCTCCCATAGTCCCCTATCCTGTCAAGGCCATTGCTTCGGCCTCCCAGGAAAATACACACGTGTCACAAACAGCTGTGGCCACTAGTCACTGGTCTGCACCAGGATTTAGCGTCAGGGCAGCCACACACACACACAGGGCTGCCTGATTTGTGCACAGAACAAAGTGGGCAAGTCTGTATAAGCTCCCATGCAGTTCACTCCTTGTCCTGACTACCTGTTCCAGTGTCTTCAAGTAGACTACTTCCAACTGCCAAGGTTGGGCAGGTACAAGTTCGGTCTGATCTGCCTAGACCTGTTCTCAGGGTAGCCAGTCTGACAAACGCCACCAACAAAAACTGACCTCTGAGGTGGAATACAGGTACAGAGTACCAGAGACAACTGAGAGTGACCGAGGGACTGCCTCCACGGGAGAAGTGATGCAGAAAGTAATGAAAGTGTTGGGGATAGAACTGGCCTTTTATGCTCTGTACCCTCCACAAAGCAGTGGTAGTGTTACGCCTGTCTGCTCATAGTTAGCCTTGCCAGCAAACCTTGTTCTGTCCCTAGATTCATTACAAGCTTGTTCTGTCCAGCTTGTTCTGAGCCAGGGTTAACATCTCCTGTGCCTTCCAGTCAGGTTAATTATCCTGCTACATGTCTGAGATGTGTGCTGGTGATTGACAGGTCTATCCACCTATCGGCTCCTCCTGCCTCCCTATAGGATCCAGCTCACGCCGCTTGGGAGTTGCCGATTTTTGTTCTGATTCTCCTGTCCGTTGGACCTTGCTATTGTCTGCTTTACTTTCTGTTATCTGCCAGGCCTGTCCGTTAGACCTTGTTTTTATTTTCAGTTTTCAGTGTCTGCTGAGTTGTCCAGCTACTCTGACCTGCTAATAATCTGGCCCTGGTACTTTGTGTCATTCCCTCAGTCTTCTATCCTGTCTGCCTCGTTTGTGTCCTGCTTCTGTCAGCTTGTCTGCTGGACCTCACTGTTATCAGCCAGGCCTTACAATCTGCCTCTGTTCTGTTTGTATTGTTTCGTGTTGATCCTTGTCATCTGCTTTTCCTGTCGGTGCTAGTGGGTAGTTGTCTCTTGCATAGGTACTGCGGTCCCTGCCTATTCCCCCCCTAGTAAGAGTAGGGTCAGAGTTGGCGGCCTGGACGTGTCCACCATCAGGGTTATCTTGAGGAAGGGCCAGTGGGGGGTAGATCAGGGAACCCTGCACCGTAAGTACCTAAGTACCCCACTAGTACTGTAACAGGTAGAGCAGAAAGTTTAAATGGCACCTTAATAACCACGATCTAGAAGGCCATGGCAGAGCTCAGTAGACCATGGACCGAGTGCCTCCCCTTGCTACTCTTCTCCGGAAGGTACACACCTGACAAAATAGGCCTTAGCCCATATGAGGTACTTTTGGGTCGACCTCAAGGCTAGGATTGTATTTACCGAGATAACTCCAGATGCAGCATGGTAGCTTGACAAACTGTTATTGCTCTCATAAAAGACTTAACTAATGTATATTCTTGAGTGTTTACTTCCCTTCCAGATCCCGAGACTGACACGGGGGCCCATGACCTGCTCCTCGGAGATTGGG